>NC_050534.1:19537291-19540108 GCF_002922805.2 Oryzias melastigma | reverse complement strand
AAATACCCCCCCTCAAAAAAAAGCCTAAGTTGGCCAAAACCGTTAGCATGTAGCTGAAATATTAGCTAAACTCCAAAATAGCCTAAGTTAGCCAAAACCGTTAGCATGTAGCTGAAATATTAGCTTAACTCCAAAATAACCCAAAAAAGCCTAAGTTAGCCAAAACCGTTAGCATGTAGCTGAAATATTAGCTTAACTCCAAAATAGCCTAAGTTAGACAAAATAGTTAGCATGTAGCTGAAATATTAGCTTAACTCCAAAACAGCCCAAACTAATGCCAAAATTGTCCAAAAATCTAACAGAATATCATAACTCAACTTTGCGACTCTATGGCTTCATATAACAAATTAACGACTACTAAATTAGTTGTCAACTAATCGTGGCATCTCTAGTAAAGATTCAAACTTGGCATGTTCATCGTTACAGAAAATATGTAAAAAAATCGGTTCGTCTCGGTGTGTGTCTAAATGTGGGAATGCAGAGCAGATGACATTTCTCCATGCAGGCTAGAACGCAGCTGCTCTTTTTGTCCTGGGAAATTCCAGCAGCTCCTTCGGATTACAAATCAGTCCCTCCAGGATTCGGATATATCGCAACTTATTAACGCAAATTAAGGCAAACCCGTTCAAATGCGACTTTGACTAATCTAGCGTGACTACAGTCGTGGGTGACGACGCAGCTTCACGACCGTCGTAACCTTTTAACACCGTTTATGTTCTTTGATTTGCTTTTAGACCACTAACACGATCAACGTTATTCCAGTAGATTGTGAAGGAGAAAAGCGGCTTGATAAGCGCTGTTAGCGCTTGAAAAGTTACAGCATTCTAAAGATTTTTTGTTTAATCGTCGTTTTTCTCCCGTTTGTCCTCAGACGTCGCCCAGCGACTGCAGCAACTTCGACAAAGAGTTCCTGAACGAGAAGCCGCGGCTCTCCTGCGCCGACCGCACGCTCATCAACAGCGTGGACCAGACCATGTTCAGGAACTTCTCCTTCGTCAATCCCGGGATGACTCGCGTGGCGGCGCGCTGAGCGCCAGCGGACTGGAACGCGGTTCATCTACGGTAGTTTTTAGAAACCCAACCAACCTGTAAACTCCTCTCAGACGTTGAGACTGTACATATCTGTATTTTTGTGGTGTAGTGACCTGTGAAAACCGTTTACACTCATTTCATCCAGACTTCTGAACAATAAAACCTTCACTCGAGTGATTTTGTTTTTCCATCCGCCGTGGCTTCACACCTCCTGCTGTCTCTCAAGAAGCACAAGTGTCGACAGACTTTCCGCCACAAACGTTTTCCAGAGGAAATATTTAACATTGCAAACGGATCGTCACCACTTTTGCTCCAAGCTTAGTTTTGCATTCATTTAGAAGGATATTTATTAATTAAACTAAATTCAGGATTCAGAAAAACTATTATTTTTTGCACACTTGTGACAAATGAGCTTAATCATCAAATAAACTGGTGACTAAAATCTAAAAACCATTTAAAAGTGACTTTTCTGATTATAAATTTACCTGAAAATTAACTATTTGAAATCACTGAAGAATTATCAAATTTTGTAACATTTTTGACATTTGATTGTTGAATTCAACATTGTAATTACACGTATGTCCACCAGATGGAGCCAAAACTAACTTTGATTTTCTCTGTTTTGGCTGCTTTTAATCATTTTATGAACACAAGCAATAAAACATTTTTTAAAAATCAAGTTTAAAAGCCAAAATGGAAAAATGTTTGGATTCTTCATTGTTAAAATTTTGACATCAAAATGGTGTTAAAATACAAAAATAGTAGATGGCGACAATTTCAGCGTGTTTGACATTAAACTTTTCTAATGTTTCTCCCTTTTGCTTTAACTCAAAACCATGTCTAATCTGTGGGAAAATAAAGGTAAATATTAATCAAATTAATTGGAAACTATTAACCAAAAATATGAAAGTGACTATTAGCACGTATGTACGGCCGGTGATTAACTTTAGACTTGGCCGCTCTTATTTTGAAGGCTGAAAAAACGTGGCTTAGTGAATTATTTGCCGAGCCAAACCATTCTCATTTTTACAATAAATATCCAGTAAAACAAGCAAATTTAGCCTTGGAAGTGATTAAAAATATGTGCAGTAATGTGCATCTTTGCTGTACGTAGCATATTGTGGCTAACAGGAATTTCCATCAGGTTTGGTTCTCGGTCGCACTTAATGTGAATAACATAAAAAAATAGAAGCAGTTTGAATAAAATCAGCTCAAATGAAAGGTTGATTATTTTCAATAGAACCTCAAATATTGGAGGATTATTCAAATTTGTATTTTGAGGGGATTTAAAAAATAAACGTTGCAAACGTTTTATTTTACAGTTTTTGATGTTACTTTTAATTATTTAGATCAAATTGTGTTAAACAGCATTCAGGTTTACCGAACTTGATTTTACACACTGGCAGTCTCCATTTATGTCTATTTATCATTTACTTAAAGGTAAAAATACAAGTAATTTTTATTTTCATAATTTGAACTAAATTCAGGTGTCAGAGTAATTACAAAAACGTTTTTCTTTTTTGCATATTTATGACCAAAAGAAGCTTAAAATCATATTAAAAATCTATAAATTCTTTTCTTGGTTCCTAAATTTTAACGAAATCGATCTGCAAACAAAACTGGTGACAATAATATTTATGTTTCTACATTTACCTGAGAATGAACAATAGGATTTAAAATCACTGAAGTATTGATTATATTTCATAACATATTTGACATTCAATTATTGAATTTAGCGTTGTAGTTATAAACACGTCCACCAGATGGAGCCAAAACCAAGATTTC
>NC_050534.1:19528530-19537209 GCF_002922805.2 Oryzias melastigma | reverse complement strand
AAGAAAAATGTTCTTTAGTTTTCTGGGGTTACAGTGCCTTCTTAAAAAAACAAATAGTTCTGTTTTGAAAAAAAGTTTCTAAACTTTGGACTTTTGAATATCAGAAAAAATAATTTTCAAAGCAGGTTTGAGGAAAAAAAAATATGGCAAATTATTATTCTTTAAAAATCCGACTTTAAACCAAGAATCTGTGATAAAAAACTATTTTAGTGGAATTTAACAAATTAAATTATATAAACCAAAAACATAAACGTATGATCCTTTAAGAGAATATTTCAGGATTAATTAAAAAAAGCTTAATTATTAGAGTTTTAGTTTGTTTACTTTCCAACACATGAATTAATCAATTATTGTTCATGTAAATGAATCATTCTAAAACTGTGTTTAGAGTTTCCGTAGAGTTACATGAATGAATGACTGTGAATGAGTGTCTGTTCTTACTGTCCCGGCCTGCAGAGGGCGCTCACTGCCAGGATTCACGCCGTCCTGCCGCCACTTCCTGCACGACCAAAGCAGTCACGTTATTTAGGAACTTCATCCATAAACTAAGAATTAAATGAATCCTGAAGATGTTTTAAAGGAGAGATCACAGGGAATCTGATGGGATTAAAATGATCTGGAACCCAAACAAAGAGCGATTTGGCGTGAAGTGCTTTATTGTGCGGCCTAAAGACACAGGCGGAACAGAAACGCTGCAGACGGGACGCTGCGTTAAAGGGTTTCCTCCTCCAGAATCGGCTCACGTTTCGCTTCCAGTCGAAGCTTTGAAGCAGCAGGAACTCCAGAGAACGGAAGTGGCGTCTGCGGGTGGGCGGAGCCTCTGAGGATTGCCTTAAATCCAGCAGGATCTGCTGCTGCTTCAGAGGCACGCTGGCGCTCAGCGCCGGCCGGTGGTCCCGGCGCCACTGCTGCGGGTCGGGCCGCGGCTCAGCTGGGGGAACCGCACCGCCGGGGTTCTGGACGTGGGTCCATACAGGCCCAGGTTCCGCGCCGCCTGAGACTTCCTGGGCTGCTTGACGCTCGGGAACGGGCAGAAGACCTGCTGCCGGACGGCGGGGGCGGCGGAGAGGGCGGGGGTCGACGCGGACGACGAGATGTTGGATCTGGAGGAGGAGGCGGAGCAAAGGGAGGGGGTGGAGGGCGAGCAAGACTTGTAGAGAGAGGAAGGAGGAGGAGAGAGAGGGGAGAAGCCATTGGCTGAAGAGGAGGAGGGGAGGCGGGGCGTGGAGTCCGGTGACGGCGTGGAGGTGAGGGGAGGAGAGAAGGACGGAGAAGGAGGGACGCAGGAGGAGGCGGGAGGAGGCGTCGGCGGTCTGGAGGTTTCTGGACTGGAGGAGGACTCCTCGTGTTTGTGTGGGGGCGGAGGAGGTGGGAGGAGAGGAATGTCGGGTTCTGCCGGTTTGGGAGGAGGGGCGGAGTCATCTTCGTTTTTCAAATCCAGGGAGTCCATCTGGACCACCACCTCCTCCACCCCCACCTTCTCATTTGCACAGTCGTCAGGAGAGTCACTGCCCTCCCTCTGCTCCTCCTCCTCCTCGCGCTCCTCCGAATCCCCGAACCCCAGCTGAGCGCGAGCTCGGCTGATGTTCTTCCGGTGCTGTCGGACGTAAGCTCGCCACGGAGAACGCGGGCCTCCTCTGGAGCTGCCCGGGGATCCGGTGCTGTTGGAGAGGAGCGAGCTGCAGCGTTTACGTGACGGAGACCCGGGGCTGCGGGGCAGGGAGGCGGGGCCGGACCCGGGGAGCGTGGCGAGGCTGGCGGACGTCAACCTGCAGCTGCGAGGAGCGGAGCGAGGCTTCCGGCCCAGGAGGAGGTGGTTGACCACCGCGCTGGAGGGGTTGAGCTGGGAGGCCAAGACACGGGTCGCTGGACACTTTTCTGTAGGGAGGGGGAAGGGGGGAGACACACGACTGTCAGAAACAAGAAAGCTTGCAATACACAAACCGACCACCAGAGGGAGCCAAAGATCATGATCTGTCCTCCACACAAACAGAAAAGCCCAGAATGTTCTGAAGATCAAACTCAGATGTTATTAATGAAGCAGAAAGAACATTAAAAGAACCAAAGGAGACATTTCACACCCAGAAAAGAAATATGTTCAGGATTAAAGGATAACAAAAAGAAAGAATCAAGTTAGAGAGAAAATCCAAACTATTTAAAACTTTTTAAAAAATATTAAATAATTAGGGAATATTTCAGATGCTTTAGTCTCTCCATCTAATTAATTCTGAAAGCTTTGAGTTTTACATTTTAGTTTCTAGAAAAATCATCACGTTTCAAGTTTTTCAATATTAACATTTGCTGCTTTTATTCATTTAAAATAAAAAAAATAATTATTTAACTCCATTAACTCTGCTGGAACAACGTATTTAATAGATTTTGTAATTTAAAAAATATATCTTTAAAATATAACTATACAAGTAAATAAACAATCTTTAAATCTGTGTGAAATATCAAATATCTCAGTTTTTTTTGGGATTCTTCATCTTTATTTCATTCAAATCCACATCAATCTTAATTTTTTTCTGAAAATATAAACATGTTTGGTTTGTAGAGAGCAGCATGCTAGCTAGCACTATGCTAACATGTTAGTAATAACAGGCTAAAAGGTCAGCACTTTATTGCTAACACTTATCTTGTCATCTCTCACACAAAATGACCCTGACGTACCAAACATGTTAGCATGTCATCGCTTTGAAAACCATGACAATGACACGCTAACATACTGGCAAAAACGTGCTAACGTGCTGGTGACAACATGCCAAAAGAGATGTGCTAACATGTTAGCATGTCATCACTTTGACAACAATGACAAGCTAACATATTAACAGAAACGTACTAACATGTTAGCATTTCGTCACCAACAATGAGCGATACATAGGCAGGAGTTGCTAAGCTAGCTTGTTGCGTACGCAAAGTTAGACGCCATATTGGAAATGTCAAGATTCCCGTTTACTGCTGTGTTACAACTGTACAAACAGCAAAACTAGAATGTGACTTTTCACTGGTAAATAATTGCTGTCAGCTGAAAAGGAGAAAACATTTGAACAAGATCTCAGAGTTTAGGCTGATCTTGTTAAAGTTAAAGGTAGCTTCAGATTTCTCACTATTTTCAGGTTTTCTGGCAGGACCACAAATCTTTTCTGTTTTTTTGGAGGATAAATTAAAGCATATTATTGAGCGGAATCAAAGAACCTAACCAGAATTCCCTCAGTAGCTGTGAGCAAAAACCTTGGGGTACATTCTCACCCGCGAAGGTGCGTCATAATAATTACATAGTTATTTATATAAATATTTGTTGCACTTTGTGCAAGAACATTAATACAACAGCCTGGGTCTCATATTTGTGCTGGTCAGTTTTTTCCTATTAAAACTGGACCACAATCAAGCATTTTGTGGTCATTTTACTGTATTTAATAAGCCGTTTATAAATGTTTATTGACATTTCCAACATGGCGTCACTCTTTACGTACATCGGACAATGGTACCAGACTAGTGTATCGTCTCCAGCTGATTTAACTCATTGAGCATGTTGTTGTCATAGCGACGACAAGCTAACATGTTAGCAGAGATGTGCTAACTCCAAAACAGTTCAGTTTATTTAAAGCCTCAAAACTTCCTGATCAACATAAATAAAACTGAACTGAAAGATGTTTGCAGAGAATCACCTTAAATCACCTAAATTAGCACAAACAAACTCAAACTTTGGTTCCACCTTCATGTTTACTGTCAATTAAAACGTCTTTATTTTAGAAGAACTACTTTATTTATACAATTATAAATCTGAAATGTTTGTATTAGATTTATTATTGTTGTTGTAGCTTTACTTTAATCCTCAGATAACATCTTCTGAGACATAAGATTTATATTTCAACAATAGAACAATTTAAATATATATATATATATATATATATATATATATATATATATTTCTTATATGAAGGTTTATCATTTCTAATGATCTAATTTTGTTCCTTTTTAAAGAGGTCAAACAAATGGAGCTTTAAATAAATACAAATTTCAGGCTGAGAAGAAAGAAAACAGTCTGAACGTGCAGGAACATCAGAGCTGCTGACCGTCTCCGGTTGATGAAGTTTTACGTGTTGCAGCTCTGATGTTGTTGCACATTCCTGCGTCGTTTCGTGAAAGCCCCCGCAGACCCGCGGCTGTGGCCCGGCGGCGTGTACCGTCAGCTTGGCGCTCAGAACCGTCGCTCTGAGAGTTCGAGTCCTTCTGCGGAACCCGCTGACTCGTGGCCAGATTGGGTCCAGCTCCTACAAGTCACAACATGTTTTTTTTTTCTCCTTCAGGAGGGAAGTTCTCTTTACCCGGCTTAAGCCCCGCCCATCGTGGCTAGAGGCAGCCCCACCCACCTGTCCCGATGTAGAGGTGCATGGTCTGCGCCTGCTGCCGCCTCTTGATGCGCGAGTATTGCTTCTTGAGGGCGTAGATGTCAGTGCTCATCCTCTCCATCATCATGCTGTTGATGGTGGACTGATGCTCCGCCTTGGCTCCGCCCCCTCCGCCCGTTCCAGCCCCCACCGCGCCGGGGCTCAGCTCGGCGATGCTCCCGTTCTCGGCTCTCTGATCTGAAAAAGCATCCAGACATCCTTCAGACGAGCAGATTAAGACGGCGGGAATTACGGGATTACAGACGGACGCCGGATTTGGTCAGAAAATCTCACTTTGATTTGAAGGAGTTTTCAAAACATAAAGCTGGTTTTCTTTAATCCTGATCAGAGTTTGGACTGGGAACATGAGGAGCTGCTCTCCATGGGGGCGGAGCTTAAAATGTTTCCTGACCTTTCAGGTGTTTCTGGTATCTCTGCAGTTCGGGGGCCAGCAGACCCCCCAGGGGCCCCAGACAGCCGAGCGCCGTCACCATGGAGTCTTCATCGTCCATGTCCACGTCGTCATCGCTGTCCCAGCCGCCCAGACCGCCGCTGGAACATCATCATCATCGTCATCAGGAGGAACATTCACACCTGCAGGTCTCAGAGGACGGACTCACCTGCCGTTGGGCTTCACGGAGGTCGGGAACGGAGTGATGTTGTACGTGTATTTCTCCCGCAGCTCGGCCAGCTGGGGGAAAGGAAACGCCGCCATGGAGTAAACCTCCTGACCAACAGAGGACGGACACATTACCCATGAAGCTTCACTTCAGCCGAACAGTTGAAGAGTCATTTGAAACACCAGAACTTGAAGGAAAATTCTGTCAGAAACGACAACCGCGCGATGGGGACGCATCGGCACAACCTTCAAGAGTTTTCATCGTCGTGGTCATGAATGTAGACGGCGGCTGGCGGGTGTCTGGGATGACGTCACTATGAAACTGGGCGACAGCTGGGTGGTGAACCAACTGTCAGCAGCTCTGATTGGACGAGGTGTAAACGTTTCAAGAGCCAACGGCAATGTAGTCCGGTCGTATAAAGTCGGGCCGGGAATCGATCAAAAAAATTAATTAATTAATCGCAAATCTGGAAAAAAATAATCCCGATTAATCGACATAAGTATTATTATTTTTTGTTACAGTATTTGGCAGCAACTTATCTGGAAATAATCATAATATGAAATCACACTCAAATTTGTACATTAGAACATTTATTTTTATTCCTTTGAACATTGAGTCAAAAACTCAGTTTGTCTACTTTTGAATTTACTTCTGTATTTTCATTATAAAGGACTTCCTGCTGCTTATTTGGTATCATTTTAATCAGCATAACCTCTCCTATGTGACACTACCTTTATTTAGTCTTTTTTGTTCCGTATATTCAAACACTAGAGATTAAAATTATGCAAAAATAAAAATTCTCTGGAAAAATTTGATTTCTCTCCTAAGAACATTTTCTGTTTTTTCTTTTTTCTCATACATTTACTTTATTACACTAATTAGAAATAATAAAATGACTTGTTTGGGAGTTTGATCCAGCTGGAATTCTGGTCGGCTGCTCACAGGTGGGGGCGTGTCTGTCTTGTTTTAACCGTTTGCCTCATGCGGCGTCAGGGGGCGGGACTTCCACGGAGAACCGCAGAGTTTCCTTATTTTTTAGAACATTTTGTGGAAAATTTATGTCGGTTCCCATCCAAAAGAAAAATAATGGTCCGTTTCCTTTGGTAAAGCAATTAAGGATGTAATGATTCTTTGTGATTTGGTGAAAAATGATTCAAACTCGTCGACATGTTCATCGAAGCAGAAAATGTTCAAATTGGTTTGCCGCGAGTGCTGATGCCATTTCTTCATGCAGGCTCCTGTGAGTGGGTTCAGCTTCAGGGAAACTGGACTCAGACGAACCTGCATGAGTTCTGTGGCGTCGATCAGGTTCTGCTCCAGCATCTCCTGCGTGAGGCCCCCCATGGTGCTGTAGAACTCGTCTGCAGTCTGACAGTCCTCGATCCGCCTGAACAGAACCACAAAGACGAGAACGAGGGAGAAAACGATGAGTGCCTGAAAGGTTTTCATGCAAGGAAACACAAACATTCTCGATTGGATTTTCACAGAAAACCCCAGAGATTAGTGACGGTTGAGCTGGAGGAGCTGCAGCTCCGCTCGGTTCAGGTCCAGAACTGGATCTCATTTTACAGCAAATTCACTCAAAAACTCAGCATGAATTATTCAGATTTTCACACTAAAAGCATTAATAAAGTGAAGGCAGACAGAGACAGCTTTACATTTAACAGAGAGGCAGAAAAAGGTCGTTTCTAGACCTTCAAGCTGCATTTCTGCCAACTTCTGTATCTGCAATCAGGAGGTTTCACCAGCTAAAGACAACATTTATTCTCCTCAATGAGAGTTTTTGTGTTACAGCTGAGGTTATCAATATATTTATTTTTGGAATGTCTATTTTTATTAATTTCTGTCAGAGTGGGAGGTTATCTCTCATTCTTGTCCTGAGCATCTGATTGGCCGAAAATCTGAATGAAATCATTCAAACTCTGAACTGGCAGCAACACAGCGGATTATGTCTCTGTTTATGTAAATTTCCGTCCTTGTAAAGTTTGATTATTTTAGCAAATAGTTATTTGGTAAACAACTCCCAGACAAGCCCCCAAATGATGCTATTTCCATTTAGAATTACCTAGCCTGGGGCGCAGCAGTTAAAATAAGGAACCACTTATGGAACCAAATAGTTGTCTTTTTTGTAAACAAATCCCGGACAAGCCCCCAACGTCCTTTTAAAATGCGTTAGCCTGCAGTGGAACAGTTGAAATACAGAACTACTAGCTGAAACAAATAGTATTCTGTCTTGTACACAAATCCCGGACAAGCCCCCAAATTACGTCACTTTTACAATCCCTTAGCGGCTAGCCTGGGCACAACGGTTGAAATATGGAACCACTCACAGAATCAGAGTTGTGTTTCTTGCAAACAAATCCCGGACAAGCCCCCAAATTAAGCTACGTCCTTTTAAAATGCTTTAGCCTGCGGCGCAACAGATGAAATATGGAGGCATTAACAGAATCAAATCGTTTTCTTTTGTGAACAAATCCCGGACAAGCCCCCAGCCTGGGGCACAACAGTTGAAATAAGGAACCACTCACAGAATCAAATAATTATCTTTTTATAAACAAATCCTGGATAAGCCCCCATATTATGCTACGTCCCCTTGCCTGGCGTACAACAGTTGGAGTACTCACTCTCCAAGCCTCTCCCAGATGGCGAGGGCGACCCGGAACAGAACCTCCGAACCCTCGAAGAAAACCGAGTCCCAGATCCTCAGGACGGTGTGAGGCGGCAGGCAGGTGGCGAACATGGTGAGAAACCACTGCATAGTGAAAACGTTGGTGAGAGGCGGCTCGTAGCTGCCTGAGGGGGAAGCAAACACGGGCAGACGTGAGCCGACATCACCTCAAAGACGGACACTACGAATCTACACGAAGGAGAAATTAGAAAGAGGTCATTATTTCACTGATGCTAACATGTGTGATCAGACATGAAGCACAAAAAAAAGATTTTAAAGCTCAGACTGATGAGAAAAACAGAGTTATTTTAAGATGACGAGTCAATTTTGTCAAAAGGTTTCAGTCTTAAAAGTGAACCTGGTGGGTAACCAGAACAGATCAAAGCTTCTCAAGAGCCCGACTGAAACCTTGAGGCTGTTTCAGGAGAGTTTCAGTCCTTTCAGGATCTTCAAACGACCTCCGCAGTGTGAAGAAAACCTCTTTTTAATAAAATGTTTCTAAAGCAAAGTTCAGAAAAGACATTTACTGTAATGATGTATTTGATGTTTTGCTTGTTTAGACCAGTTAATATAGTCATTATAGTAAAAAAAATCCTGTTTGTTTGAAAAGTTAAAACCTGCATAAAAAACATTTTTATTTAAGTAAGGAATACATAAAATCAAAGCTTTAAGATGATTACAAAAAAATAAAAAATAAATGAAAAAAATATTCCAATAATTTGTAAACAAATCCCGGACAAGCCCCCAAAATTATGCTAACTGAATGAATTAAGCTCAATTCAAACAAAAAGTGACGAGAAAATGAACTGATGCCCCCTGAAGAACCATTTTAAAGCCACGTCAGATGCTAATAAAGTAATCAGAGTATCCGTGGAAGAGTAAAGCGGCGGTGGGAGTACCTCCAGCTTCCCTGTTGGCTGTTTTCTGAAGGTGGTGGAGGTGCTGCGACAGGCGGGGCAGCTTCAGGCGCAGCAGGTCTCTGAACACCGCCATGTCCACT
>NC_050534.1:19525541-19528486 GCF_002922805.2 Oryzias melastigma | reverse complement strand
CATCAGAAAACACTGACTCCTTAAGCTTTAGTCACATGATGCGCCCGTACGGGGGGGGTTTTGGGTCGTCTGGGCCCCCTAGAATCTTAAATCTTAAGACTGTAGCAGACGGCCCATCCAAAATTACAAAAAAAGAATAAGACCTACTCCAATGAAAACTGTGGTTTTAACATGTTTTTTTTGGCATTTTTTCTGATAATTTATGAAAATAAAATTAGATTAAAATGTCATTTCTGAGTATTTAAAAAAAAAGCTGTTCGTATTTGTGACGGTTGATCACCAACTCCCCACTCTGAGGAAGGGGAAAGGGGGGCGGGGTTGCTCTTAAAGTACAACCCGCAATTTAAAGGTGGATTTCTAATGAATCGATGTCCTAAAATATAACAGATTTTGTCTAAAAACTGTAAAATCGACATAAAAATCCACTTTGAAAATAGATTAAAAAACAATTTTACAAACACTAAACAAATTATTCATTTTATTACAAATTCTTGTAATTTTATTGGAAAAAAAATGATGTTTTCACCTGATAACGCTCGCAGGTTGTTGGCAAAGTAACTTTCAGGCAGAACTTTGTCAATCAGGTAGATCATCACCTGCAGAACGAGAACATTAACGGACAAACTCCAAAGCAGACGTCAAAGACGCCGTTTGGTTCTGGACTTTTAGCGTCTTCGTACCTTCAGGGCGTCGCTCTCGCTGCCCTCCGTCACCTCCAGAATCAGGGCGGCCAGCACGTTGAAGCCCTGGCAGTAACCCACGGTTTTATTCCAGCGGGCGAACGCCAGCAGAACTCGCTTCAGCACCACCCGGTCCTGCTCCCCCTCCTGGCCGCAGTAGGAACTGCAGCCGGTCCGGTGCAGATCCTGTAGGGGAGGAAGTCGGGTTGGTAAACGTGAACGAACCTACGACTGCGCAGCTGCCAGAGGAGGCAGGCGCAGACGGAGACCGTCTGGTTTTTCTTCTTAATAAGTTTCATATTTCACTTGTTTTCAAAGGGTCTGTTTTTGTGGTTCATCAGTAAATATTGTTTAAAAACTGCAGCAGAAAAACAGAAAAGCTTAAAAAACAAAGTTTCTCTGAGATGAAAGAATCCCCACAGAAAAAGGTTCAGAAAACAAAAAAACAGCAGAAATATCACTTGAAGTTAATCAGAAATGCAGCATTATTTAGGGATGATTTTAATCTGGATTATTTTGTGCTTTCACAACGACCGGTTACCTTGACGATCTGGATGCCGAGCGAGTCGTCGTCTGGGTTGCTGCGCTCGTTGAAGGCGAAGCGCAGCGTCTTGTCCCAGTCGATGGAGATGCTGTGGAGGTACTGGTCTGCCAGCGTCAGCCAGACCTGCAGGAGAATGAGGCATCATGGGAAAACACCACAAATGAAGCCGAAGATCCAGCAGGAAACTTCAGATTATGGATTATTTTAGTGAAACAAAGAAGAACATGAGAACGTTCTCATCTGATGACAGACGATCAGCGGCTCTTACTCTTTTCCTCCATTCCTTCGGCACTCCAGTGGGAAGTCTGGCCACGGCTTTGAGAGCGTCGTACCACTGGAGACGGGAAAAGGAAAACATTTCTGTTTGGGAAAGTCACAGCGATTCCCGTCTCTGCAGATTATTTATAAACACATAAAAAAACGCTAAAAGAAATTATAAAAAAAAAAACGATGAAACTGAGAGTTTTATTTAAAATATAGTTTCAAACTTTAAGATTCAGGAAAATGTGTTTGATTCTGGTCAACATTGATCCCAAAAAACACAAATATGAACGTTTAGATCAACTTCTCATATAAAGTCCACGCTTCCCAGCCTGCTGTGAACGTAGCATTAAGCTAATTCAAAGAACGTCAGCACTGGAGGATCAGAGAATCTTTTTATACAAAACCATTCAAATGAATCGTGTGCTTTAGAAAAAGAAATCATTGATGAAACATTTTTCCAGAGTATAAGTCATGTTTTTTTTGTACTTTGGCGAGGTCTGCGACTTATACTCTGGAGCGACGTCAATAAAGGTTTGTGTGTATTTATATGTGGTATGTTTGTGTTCAGGTCTGGAAACCGTGTTTGAAACATCCTGACAGATCGACAGCAGGATCACATCCAGGTCAATCTCAGAGCTCACCTGCTGGAATCCGTTCTTTCCCAGCGACGGCTCGATTGTGAACTTCAACCTCGTGTCAACTCCTGACGACACACAGAGGAAGGTAACGTTCATTTAGGAGCACTTTTCCAAAAAGATTCACAGAAGGCTTAAAAATATAAAAAAATATAAACAGGATGAAGCAAGAAAATGTTAAAAACCCAGATTTGATCTCTAATTTTCAGGTATTTCATTCTAAAATGAGACAGTGAAGTTCTGCTGGTGTCAGTAAACAGAAAGCTCTTTGGCTTGACGGGCTTTAAGCACGACCTACTTCCACATTCGTTTATGAACGCTCAGTCATTTCCGGTCGGGGTCGTGGGATATAGTTAATGTGGAAATAGTGTTTGGACTTTAAAAGATGGTTTTTAGAGCTACCAGTTCGTTTTTTCTAGCAATAAAAATGCAAAAAGGATGTAAATTGTATTTGTCGTCCTACATAGCAAACTTCAAAGGTAACTTGCTAAGGATGATGTTCTTCACTCGTATTTATGTGCGACCAGATCAAAAACTGATAGAAATTGATGTTGGCGACACGTAAAAGTGGCAGCAAAGATGCAGATTCCTGAATTGTTTTATGTATGTTATGTGCATCTAAAGCTAAAACTGTTACTAGTCGCAGTATTTAATGAAGTCCTGTTAACTGTCCCACAATGATCGGGAACCAGTTGGTGCATGAACCAGAACCATAATCCAAACCTTAACCTTTCCTCCGGGTCCGTGCAGCCAAGAAAAAAAGTTCAGAACTGCCTGCAGTATTTAGAAAATTACTTTTCATTTGGGCTAATGCTAGCTAGC
>NC_050534.1:19520403-19525422 GCF_002922805.2 Oryzias melastigma | reverse complement strand
TTTTCTTTCCTTAAAAAAGGCCACATTTTAATTTGCGATTAATCGTGAGTTAACTCTGGACAGTGCGATTAATCGCGATTAAAATTTTTAATCGCCTGACAGCTCTAAAATAAACCAATACCAGTGAAAGTACACAGAGATTTGCTAAGTCGGCGCATATAGATAGCTACAACTGGAAGCAAATGAGTGGTCTTATTTTAAACCGGAAATCCATTGAAAAAAGAGAAAAGTTGGTTCATTTGGAGACAAATAAGCTAAAAATAAAATGTTTAACTAAAGATCCAAAATTGGAAATCAGAGCAACACAAAATGATCCATAAAGAAAAAAAAGACATTTCCAGATGCCATTTTTTCTTACAGAAAGATCCCCATTTTAGTCTGTTCTTGTTTTATTTTGCAAACACATAAAATTCTGCATTTCTAGGTTTTTGTGTTTTAGTTCTGCTGAACTGTTTGCATGGAGTCAAAGTAGAAACAGCTTGAAATGAATGAAAAACCATATTGTAAATTTGAAAGAAAAAAATTAATCTGTAAGCAGTTTTAAACTGTAACTGGAAGGAAATATGGAAAATTTGAAAATTGTAATTTATGAATTTGGGTAAAAAATTAATCTTGAAAGAAAATTTGAAATTTTAAAGAAAAAAAATTATTAATTTAAAACTTTAATGTAAAAAAAATTAAACAACAAACGGTTGCCAGATGAAATTTTTTTGCATTTTCAACTTTATTTTTTCGTTTCTTTACTTTTTTGTTTTCAGTTCAAAGTTGACAGTTTCAATTCAGCAACAGTTTAAAGTTTTTTGTTATTCAATTCTTACAATTTACAATTGTTTTTCCAAATTTTCAATATTTCCTTTAAGAATTTTTTCTTTTCAAAATTTCATTCAATTTTTTTCCAAATTTACATTTTTTCTTTTTTTTTTCAAATTTACAAATGTATTTTTTAAATTTTAAATTATTTCTATGTGCACTTTTGAGTTTAAAACTGTTTTCAAGTTTTTCTCCAAATTTCCAATCTAGTTTTTCATTCACTTTAAAATGACCCTGATTGGACTCCGTCCGTTTGGGTCTGAGGTTCTGGTTGATTCTGATCGCTAAAAGTGTCAAACAGAGAAGGAGGGGGTTCTTTAGAAAGCGGGTTCTACTTAAACTGAAGAGGAGCGGCTCCGTTTTCCCGCCTCGGTTCGGAGCTGTCCACCTCCTCGGTGCTGAACCCGAAAACAGAACCCGCGCGGAAGCGAAATCCTGGGAGATCCCGACATGACGACACGCCGCTCCTCTGCCGGTTCCTCCTCCTGATCCATTCGGCGGAGGAACCGGAAACCCCCCTCCTCCCCCCGGTACGTATTTCTTTCTTACAGACCGATCGCTTCTGTGGTGGAGAAAGAGCTGATAAACCTGCGCGCTCGTTGGTTTGGTCCTGCGCCATGGCGTCGCCGCGCGGCTTCCTGCTGCGGGGGAAGAGGATTAAGGCGGGAAACCCTCCTACTTCCCCGTTACAGATTAACGCCGCGCGGCCAAGCGCACGCGCCCAGAAGATTCTGAGGGAATCAAACCAGGAAGCGACCAACTCAACAGGAAGCTGACTTCCTGTGTAGAACATATTAAATAAAACCTTCTAAAAACAATCAGGAGGGGATCAATAGAGGCTAAAATTTATATATATATATATATATATATATATAATATATATATATATATATATATATATATATATATATATATATATATATATATAATTATTAATCATAATAGCAGCTGTGACGTTCAGGGTTTGTCTGGAATTCACATTATCAGGTGAAAACTTATCAAAAATCCTTTAAGAAAAGGCTCAGATTTTTGAGCGGAAACTCGCGCCCGCAGGTGGAGACCCGCGCGGGGGCGCGCGCGCGTCACCTGGCTCTAAGGTGCAGAGCAGCCGGGGGGCGCTCCTGGAGATCCCGTTCCGCTTCCTCAGGACGCTGCTGATGATGCTGCCGACGCCGCCCGACCCCCGCTGCCTCGCGCCCGCCCTCGGCCTCCTGCCGGCGGGGGGACGCTCTTGCCGCATCCCGGAGTCCGAGCGCTTCACGCGGACGGCCGGCTCATCGTTTGAGTCGTCTCCGTCCGGAAACCGGAGCGCACCTCCACTGTTCCTCCTCCGCTCAAAGACGCACAGAAACGGAGCGATCACCGGTCATTCCTTCGGAAACGATCGGGGGTTTGGATGCTTCAGGAAAGGTCAAAAACCACAGAGAAGGTCCCTGCTGCTGAAGATGCTCAACTCCCCATCCTCCTCCGGTTTGGCGTCAAGAGGAGGAGCGAGAATGGAGGGATGCGGAAGGAGGAGGGAGGCGTGGGGAGGACGGAAAGCGATGAGGTAATGGTGAAGAAAAAAAATCCAGATAAAAAAATGATAAGATAAGGGAAGGAAATAAAAATCTAGATTGAAGACGCAGAAATAAATGAGAAAACAGAGTAAATTCCCTTTAGAATGGCCTTAAAAATGAGTCCAATTATTTTGATTTACTCTATAAAACTCCATAGCAACCATTTCATTTTTTTCATGTCTTGGTCTGATAAATTTATGTGGAGATTTTCACATGTCTGTGTCAAACTATTTCTTTTTAACTTTCCATAGCAACCATGTTAAAACTCATCAAAAACTAAATTATGTATGTAGTCTCAAGGAAATAAAAACGTGTGACAACCTATATAGGTATGGAAACGTATAAGACAGCGTATTTTATTAAATGTTCTATCATACGTTTCATCTGAAGAAGTCATATGATCATAAAGTACACGGTAACGTTTTGATGGGCGTCTGGGGTTTCAGAAAGGCTGACCGGTCCAGACCGAACCAAACTGTTTTTTGACCATTTCCATTATAGAGTAGACCCATTAGGCTGGCACGATCCGTACCATTTTTGGTCCCCCGTTGGTTGTAGGTCCATAGAAAAATGGAACAGACCAGTTAGGGAGGAGCTATTGTCCTCACACGATGAAATTCATTGATTGGTGGATAGGAATTTAGACGACAGCAAACGTCCGACCAGCGCTTCTCCCAAGTCATGATCCAAACTGAGAGTTTTGTTCTAGCTCTTTTCGTCTTTGCATCCAGTATTCCCCCTTATTCCTGGAGGTTAGGGACTGGAGAGGTGCTGAATCCACAAATACGGAGACCGCCCATCTCTTACGGTCAAAGAATGTCTGTTACCGATCCATACTCATCAAAAACACTTCTGATCATTCGTTGTAAATGAAAACAAAAATAATTTGTTGTTAATTTAAACGAGTGTTTTCTAAGTCTTGTTGCAGTTTAGTTGAACCTTCAGTCACATGCATCTATATGGGGGTCGACGTCTCAAGAAACGTTATGGGACGTACAGTTGTCCTGCGAGTGTATCGTGAACGTAGTAAGGACTATACGTTTTAGCCGTAGTGAGGTGCGAGTACTCCATACTGACTGTACACAGATCCTGTATCAACAGGGTGTCCACGTGATATCCAAGTGCCCGTAGGACGTTAGGGCTGCCACCATTAGTCGACTAATCAACGAATAATCGACTATGAAAAAAATCGACGACTAATTTAATAGTTGAGTGTAGTAAAGTTGAAAGTCATAACAGAATTATACTAGCTTTTTGGATTATTTTGGCATTTATTAAGGTTTTTTAGACTAATGTGGAGTTAAGCTAATATTTCAGCTGCATGCTAGCTATTTTGGCTAATTTAGGATTTTTATACGCTATTTTAGAGTTTAGCTAATATTTCAGCCAGATGCTAGCTGTTTTGGCTGATTTGGGCTTTTTTCAGTTTTTAGGCTAATTTGGCATTTAACTAATAATTTAGCTGGCTATCAGCTTTAGCGTTTTCAGCTATCAACTTCAGCGTTTTTAGCCATCATTTTTAGCATCTTCAGCTATCAGCACTAGCATCTTCAGCTATCAGCACTAGCATCTTCAGCGGCCAAATTGAGCTTACAGAATTCACACTAACATTATCACAGGTAATGCTGTATATCTAGTTATTAGTTAGTTTAAAGCTAATGATGGTTAAAATGTGTGCTTTACATCCACTTAAGGCATGACCCGATTAGTCGACTAATCTGAAAAATAATTGGTGATTAGTCGACTATTAAAATAGTCCTTTGCAGCAGCCTTATAGGACATCCACACAAAGAAGCTAATTTCCTCAGTAAGTAAGGATTCTTTGTTTTAGCATAAAGTTATAAAATAGATGTCATGTATTTTCTGAGCGCGAACGTAGATGACTGGCAATTATCGATGACATCATAGTGTTGTAGTGACATACGAATTGAAGACAACAGTTATATCCGAATTTCTTCACTTCTCACTATTTAGCGCGTTCGCCATTTTCTAGAGCTGTCTGAATATAAAATTCCAAAATCAAGTGCACTAGTAATGTCCTAGTAGGAAAACGAAGGAAAAGTATTGAGCATGGTGTCTGAATTGCTTTTAAAATCCAGGACATTATATAGTTTTTTAGTAGTTGGAGATTCGGACACAGACACCATTTTTCAATATTGCCCCGTTTGGAGGGTAAATGTAAGAGTTGGGAGGAATTTGGATTCAGCTTTAGACTTTAACTGTTATATTTACATATTTTGTTGTTTATGGTTAAATGTTGTGAAGTTCTTACTGTAACTTTGCTTTTACTTCCTGAAAAATATCTTTCTATTCTCCTTTTAACGTTAAAAGTATTATAGAGACCAGAAATATACATTTTTTGTCAAAGTTTCAAACTGAAGATGATCCCAGTGAAGACAAAGCTCCACGTTTGTCCTGATCGGTGATCCATTAATGAATTTCATTTTCAGAACAAATGATTCAGAGCGGATTTAATCCAGACTATTTTAGGAGATTACAGAGATCTCTTACATAACGGGATGTTCACATGAACGGTTTTTTGATTAAGGATGGATAGGAAATGAGTCTCAGCCGTTTCTGTTTGGGAATCTTTCAAACTGGATCTAAAACAAACCATTTAAAAATGTGAGATGTTTCAGATAAAAACAAC
>NC_050534.1:19510126-19520279 GCF_002922805.2 Oryzias melastigma | reverse complement strand
TAAAGTATTAAAACAGCCTCATTGTCATGTCTGAGGGGAAAAAACGGGAGAGGAACCAGTTAGAAAAACAGAAGATATTTTATTGTGGAGGAAATAGATTTTGGACTTTGTGAAAAAGGACCAAAAGTTTGAGAAAAAAAAAACTATGTAAATGTGCGTATATGTGCATCTCAAGTTTCCACATTCAAAACTCTTGCGGTCAAGCGTCGCTTTGCTAATTTTCAAGTCTATTCTCTGTCTCCTTGTATAAAAACACCGTTACGGCTGAGGCTGTAACTGTTGTTTTGTCTGTACTTTGAGTGTTTTGTCGTCTCGGTTCTCTTTTGTCGTGTGTTGGAGGTTTTCTGTCTTTTTATTCCTTAAATTTTTGCTTGCAGTTTGGTGCCTAAATTGTCCAGAGCAAGTGATCTTTTAAATACACCCTCCTCGTCTTTTCGAACCTCTCGATTGTTTTTGTGTAGTTTTGAGTTTTTTCTGTAAACAAATTCACATCTTTTTTCAGTCTAGGTTTGTTTGAGAGAGTTTTTGAGTTGTTGTGGTATTTATTTTCTTTTTTCCAACCTTTAAGTCACATCTTTCTAAAAGCCTCAAGGAGGGGGTGTAACACGAATTGGGGGCTCGTCCGGGATATATTGTGATTTTAGTAATGGGTTTTCTTTATCCTACGATTTATGACCACAGAAGTTAAACCAGTTGAGCTTTGACGAATCAGGGACTAGGATTTGTTGGTGCCGTTTTTCTCCGTGTCAGAATCCGTTGGAATGATGTTAACGGCGTAAATGGTTGAAGAGTTACGGTAATTAGCACCGCTCCGGTGTTAAAGAGTTAAAATGTTAGCATTCACCAACAGAAATTCCTTTAAAAAAATAAATTCATCCCTTCTTTTCTGAGCAACAAACAAACGTTACCGTGTTTTTGTTCATTTTCCTGGTTTTTGTTTTTATATTTTGGATGAACTTTAAAGCCAAGAAGAATTGCTGAACAGAAATAGAGTTCCCTGGTTTACATTTTTTTAATTTCCCTGCGGGAACGTCCCAAAAGGATTAATAAAGCCGTCTATCCATTACATTCTATGAAGAACCTGCAATAGGCGAGTCTGCAGTTAAAGTCCTCACTACACACTTTATCCACTTTTCAGACAAAAATGAAGATTTTCACTTTTTGTTTAAACTTTTAAAGTTTAAACCTTTGTATTAAAATAAGTCCAGAATTACAGAAAGAAAACAAAGATCTGTTTCAAGTGAAGATTTATATAAAACAATACACGTTCTGAACAGGCGCACTGAGGAGATGGATTGACAAACGTCTACAGCCAATCAGGATGCAGAACACAGAGTGCTTAAAAAAATAAACATTCAAATTGAAGAAAAACGTTGAAAAGATGAACCGTGATAAAGTGAAGGAGATTAAAAATGTCCTTAACAAAGGACTAAGTTTCACTGCTGGTACTCAGAAGGATTTGATTTAATTTTCTCATTTTTTGGTCTTTTATTTAGAAATTAAGAGTGAACAGCATCTTCTACAACCTATTCCTTTGAGCCCAAACAGAGGATGTGGATTCACATCAGTTCAGTGTAAACCAGAAGTTCCTGTGATTCTGGCTAATAAACTGACTCAGGTGATTCCATCCTGGTTGACTGAACATCTGGTTTAAGTCAGCATCAAGCAGAGATCTGAACAGGTAGGATTGGAGCTCCTGAGGATCAGGGTTAGAAACCCCTAGCAGCTCATCGCTCCGCCTCCAACTCACCTGTAAGAACCCACCTGCAAACGTTTACGTTCTCCAAACCCACAAAGAACAATACTTGTATTCATAGAGAACTTTATGCTTTTGAAAGGAACCAAACAGCTGAAGACGACGTGAAAGCATCAGCGGCGTTTCTTACGTCTCTTCTGCGACGCGGCCTGGAGGCACGCCGTCACGATGTCGTAGTTCTTCTGCAGCTTGTGGTGAAGGCGGTCTCTCCTCCTCAGCTGCCGGATCAGTTTGGCCGACTGCAGACCGCTGCGGTACTTGACCTCCTGGATTATCGAACGCAGCTCCTCCAGATCTGAAACGGAGGAACACGAGTTCAGGAACCACTGAAGGAAGCCGTCAAAATAAAAGCTTCTGTGTTTTTGTAGAGCTCTGTTCATCAGTTACATCTCCACAAGCAGATAATCGACAAAGCGGTCTGCAGATTTACGCTGCAGGCAGCAAAAACCAGAACACCTGATCCACAGACGGCCACTTTAGGGAAGCATCAGCCTCAGAACCAGACCTCTGTTCTAATGATCATAAACCAGAACCGCGATGGAAACCAACATCCACAAATCTGTGGTTTCAAATAAAACTTGGATTTCAAAGTATGAAGGAGATGTTGATGATTCTGGACGGAAAATTAGACTATCTTTGATTTTTGAGTTTATTTTACAGGTAAACTTGTGTGTTTTAAAAATGACAAAAACTAAAATCTTGTTGCTGTAGCGGACAACCTTAAAAATACTATTTCTGTTAAGATAAAATACAAAAAAAAAAAAAAAAAAAAACAATCATCCAAAATCAATAGAACAAATAGTCAAATTTTTCTAAGAGTTAATTAATACAATTTTAAGGTTTTTGTTTTTGGAAGAATAAACAAATATCAATTTGATCTGAATTTAGAAAAACATCTGTAATTTATTGGCTAAATGTATTCATTTTTTTCCATTAAAGCTGCAGGTTTTAGAAAGAAACTAGTAAAAAGTTGTATATAAAGCTGCAGGTTTACTGCTCGTCTTTTTCCTGCAGCTCAGCTTTAAACATGAGCAACACTGCCCCCACACGGCCAGCTGCTGTAACTGCATGATGCTTCCAGACAGTTTAATTCTGACCCATTCCCAATAAAATTTAGTTTTAACATGTTCTTTTAGCATTTTAATGATGATTAGGAACATTTATAGAGAAATTTTAGATCAAAATTGTATTTTGAATCAGGAGCAGACTGAAAATGCAGCTGGAAAAAGATCATATTTGTGACAAAGAAAAAAAGTTTGTGTAGTTCACTTGAGAAAAATTATCTTCTGTGCTCGACACAGAGCAGCGCCCGGTGTTACAAACGTGCCACAAAAAGACATCCAATCATAAACAGACAGCTCATCAGTCAACAAGCTGATTGGAATTTCTGACCAATCTGCATCAACCTTTATGTCCTTATCTGTCATTGGCTCTTGTGCCGCATCTCTGTCATGAAAATTGTTTTGATTGCACGTATTTTGAATTTCAAGAGCAAAAATTGTTTCTATTGTTTCACTCCTGTTTCTACGTCACAATTTTGATCTTTTCCAACATTTTTTGTTTACTCCTTAATCACTTAAATCAGGGGGGTCAAACTCAATCACACAAGGGGCCAAAATCCAAAACACACCTTAGATCGCTTACTCAAATTTTTTAAAGTTTAGAACCACAACTTTTTAACATAATTATAAACTAGATACAGTATATAGCATTACCTGCAATAATATTAGTGTGAATGCTGTAAGCTTAATTTGGCCGCTAAAGATGCTAGTGCTGATAGCTGAAAACGCTGAAGCTAATAGCTGAAAACACTGATAACTGACAGCTGAAAACGCTGATAGCTGAAAATGCTGATAGCTGAAAACGCTAAAGCTAATAGCTGAAAACGCTGATAGCTGAAAACGCTAAAGCTGATAGCTGAAAACGCTAAAGCTAATAGCTGAGAACACTGATAACTGACAACTGAAAACACTGATAACTGACAGCTGAAAACGCTGATAGCTGAAAACGCTAAAGCTGATAGCTGAAAACGCTAAAGCTAATAGCTGAGAACACTGATAACTGACAGCTGAAAACGCTGATAGCTGAAAATGCTGAAGCTAATATTCGAACTCTGGTCGCGCCCAACGCTCAAATTGCGTTTGGTGTAAACGCAGATTTAGGCTTTTATNNNNATAGCTGAAAACGCTGATAGCTGAAAACGCTAAAGCTGATAGCTGAAAACGCTAAAGCTAATAGCTGAAAACACTGATAACTGACAACTGAAAACACTGATAACTGAAAATGCTGAAGCTAATATTCGAACTCTGGTCGCGCCCAACGCTCAAATTGCGTTTGGTGTAAACGCAGATTTAGGCTTTTATATATTTGGGGGTTGCTTTGTCAAATCTTGTAGTTGCTATAGCAACCCCAAACTACCACCTGGCGTAGAAATTATGCAGGGTGGGGGAAAAGCTTCCTGCTCCAAGCTTTCAGCAACGGGAGAGGGAAGTGGGGGTGGGGTTACTCTGTGTGCCCACAACTCAGAGGTGAACTTCTAATGAATTTATGCCGCTCTGCAGAAACTAGGTCCTAGAAAACGACACAGGTTTGTAGTTAAAAGACGACTGGGAACGCTTTGAAAAAAGATTAAAAGATGACCGGCGTGGGATTTTACTTGCTCAGATCAGACTTTTTTAAAATGTATTTATCCATAGTATATTCCCATAAAGAATCACTGAACAATAAAACAATCAGATCAGCAAAAAAACAATTGGCTTTTAATTCCTGAAGCTTCTGTTGATCCAGAGTCCAAACGGATGAAAGCCTCGTCTCACCCCATTATATATTTTAAACCCATTAAAGAAGGAATTCTGCGGCTGCTCTTCATGTTATCAGCGTTTCCTCTTCCTGCTCTCTGCATTGTTTCTGCAGATTCTGACCTAGCAGCTCCGGGCTGTGCCAACCCACAAAGGAACCACGGCAACAGGCGGCTGAGAGGAAATAGGAGCCACCACTGTGTTTAACATTAAATCCATCAATACCTTCATATCGTCGTGAATGTCAGAACTCAAAAAGCCTAAATATATGATTTTTACTACAACAATATTCATATTTCTCTTCAAGGTAAATATTCTGACTTTATTTTGTGTTTGTTTCACTTTTTAATTTTATTTTAATGGAGCAGATATGTAACCCTTCCGCTCTCCTTAGTTTGTTTACATTAAAAGTGGGGTCATCTGGACCCCCCAAGACAGTGCGCTGAACTTTTTTTTATCTTTGATTTTTGAGTTTCACTAATGTCCATGACAGACATAAAATCCTGTCCACCTTTGTCATGGAAGGAATCACATATCAATATGTGGTTGGAGTCAACTGGACCCCAAAGAGAGCGGAAGGGTTTTAAGGAAAGTCTTTATCCAGGCATGATTAAGCTTTATAATTTAAAAAACGAGCAATTTAATGGAAACAAAATGAAATTTTTAGTCATGAATATTTCATAAACCATCCCTACACTTTTTTATTAAGGAACAAAAATAGAAAACTGGTTCAATAATTCAGCTTTTAGGTGCAAATTTTTAACAAGCCAAGACTTATTTTGGTTTTCCCAAATTCCTTTCAGAAAACGGAAATAAAAATGTTGAAATTGTACACAGTCGATCACAAATATGTCGAGACTTAAGCAGACGGACTTGTTAGCAGCCAGGAGAAGGAAGTAAAAATCAAAGCAGAGAAAGCATTCAGCAGCAGAACAGCATTCCACAGGTTTGTATCTCCACTGGATCTGTGGGAACGTTTCTCTAACACCACAGGATAGAAACACATCATTGAAGTCCCATCACGATCCTCTTGGGATCCATTTTCACAGCGTTCCTAGTCAACTACGATGATGCCGTTTTAAGACAAAATGAAAAAAACCTGTCGTCTTTCAGGACTTCATAACAACAGGGACATCATGATCAATTTTCAAACGGTTGGCACTTCCGTGGATTAAAACGGACGCCATCCATACGTCACTACTAAATCCGAGTTCCTAAATGGTCGACGTTTAACTGATTTAACTTTTGATGAGCGTTCAATGCTACGTTTTGGACGTAGAGCCCTGAAACTAGCTTAAAAACTTGCGTAGCAACTTGTAAATGCGAGAGTTTCAAACACGGAAACTCAAATTTACTTCGAGACATTTTATTCATACGCGTTTCCAAGACTGGTGTGAGCTTTTCTGTAAATACGACCAAATCCCAGCCCCTGATTGGTCAAAGAATGACAAAATTAATAATTTAATGCCTAAAATATAACTTTAAGCATTTTTATCGGGTTTAAGTTGCTTTATTTGAGCTGATTTTTTTTAATAGTTTTTGCACAGATTAACTCATCTCCGCAGCTACTGCCCCCTACAGGTGGAGGTCAGCATAGACTCTGAATTAATTATACTTTAAGCGGAAAACAGGTTTATCAATTTGTTTAACTTGAAAGTTCAATAGCCACACATTTTATACGTAGAGTCAGAAAACAGTCGTAGAATCTTGCGTAGCTACGCGTGAGTTTGAGAGTTAACGCAGAACGTTTACAGAGTATTTTAAGGAAGTGGTCGCTTGATTGTGCGTTACCGAGGGCGATGTGAACGTAGCTTTAGAAATTCAACTCCAAGTCTGGGGCGAGATCGTTGGCGTTATAAATAGGATATTTTATTTCAAATGTCTTTTTTTCGTCTGCTCTTGATTCACAAAAATTTGAATACTTTATAATTTTCTTTAAATATTTCCTCTATCATTAGAAAATTACAAAATTACATGAAGTTTTCACTGGAATGAGTCTTTGACTGATTTATCTACATAACTTGTTAAGCCGTTTGTAAAGATTTTATTGAAAATTTTAGGCTAACAAAATGACTAATTTAAAGCTTAAAATATAACTTTACACAATTTATCAGCTTTAAATTGTTTTGAGCTCAAAATACAAATAAAATGTTTTGTCTTCAAAGGTTTTTTCTCACTCTAACTTATCTTTGCAGATACTGCCCCCTTTAGGTGGATGTCAGCACTGACTCCAAATTTAGTATACTTTAAGTGGGAGAAAAAGGTTTATTTCAATATATATTAAAAAGTTGTGTAAACCTTTGGCACTTCTGGAAATTGAAACCAAATCCAAGCCCCTGACTGGTCAAAGACTGACTCGAAATGTGAGTTCAATAGACACATTTTCTACTTGTATCCTGAAAACGGTTGAAAAACGTACATAGATTTTTCAGTAAATAATCAATTTTAAGCTTAAAATATAACCTTACACGTTTTATTAGCTTTCTTGATTTGACCTGAAAACATTACAAATATTTTGGCACACACTAACTTATCTTTGCACATACTGCCCCCTATAGGTGGAGACTGATATTGACTTCAACTTAGTTATTCTTTATTTTATTCGTTTTTTTTTTAATCTAATTAATGTCTTTTTAATAGGGGGTATATTCCTCCCTGTTCCCCTTTAGAGCCGCCCCTGGTTTCTGTCATATCTCCACCACGTGTCGTAAGCATCACCTTTCTGGGCCAGGTAGTTCATCTGGTGCCTCCGGGTTTGCTTCTCCTGCAGCTCCTGGAGGAAGCTGGAGCCGGAGTTGCTCCTCCCCAGGAAGGCGTCGGAGCCGGACGCCTCGGTGGAGCTGTCCCAGCTGTCCGCGCTCCTCCTGCCGCCTCCGCTGTACGTCTCGTACAGCTCCACCAGCAGACAGTCCACGATGGAGGTCTTGGGAGGCTTCAGCCCATCCTCCCAGGCTGCGGAGCCACCTGCCGCGCTGCTCCTTTGGGAGGCGGGGACGGAGGCCCGCTCTCCCGGAGGTGATGATGTGTCATTCGGACACTCGGAGGTCCACCTCTGGAAGCCGGAGAAGTCCTCCTGGAGAGAGGCGCTCACAAACACGCCGCTCTCCTCCTCAGAACACGAACCTCCGTCGCATATGTCGACTTCCGAAAGTTCCTCCCGGCTCCGCTTCGACGTCATTTTTTCACCAGCAACTTTCCGGGTCAAACTCTCTGAATTTGTGGTCGTTTCATGCGGAATATGTTCATTTCTTAGGAAAACGCGGCAGAAGTTAGAAAGTTTCCTCTGAGCGCTTGGAGGAGGATGTTCCTGGAAGAATCCACTCTCACCTCTAAACAGGTGGAATCCTGCCTCGCGCGCGGGTTCTCCCTGTCTGACCGCTCGGAGCTGGAAGTCCCCGCCCCCCTCTCCAGAACTGCACAGTGGAACGGCCCACTTAAACTTCCAAACGGCTGCCAAACTTTCTTCAGGTGCAGCAGGTGCCTCGAGAGCCTGCGTCGACCAATCGGAAGAAGCCGAACAGAAATCGTCCAATGAGCTTCGTTCTGAAGCGGACCTTTTATCTAATCGGAAATTGACGTTTTCTTTCAAAATAAAGCAAAAATCCAGGTATTTTCACATTCGCACATTTATTTATTATAAATGATATATAAAATTGTGGAATTTGTCCTGTATAAAAACACAGTTCAAACAGTATTTTATCCCAAATAAAACAAATACTTTCTTCAAATTAATGGCAGATGAAAAAGGAAAAAAATAATTACTTTAGAAAACAGGAAAATATATTTTTTAAAGTTAAGATACATCCAAATGTTAAAAAAACAGAATGTAATATCTCTCTCTCTCTCTCTATATATATATATATATGAAACATTTTTTAAAATGGTGTGGGATTTAATTCTTCACTCTCCTTTTTCAAGCAATGAATCAAACTTGGTATTTTTAATTGAATAAATAAATAAGTAAAATTAAAAAATTCTCTATTTTAAAAAACACTTTTTTGTTAAAAAATATAATCAAATTCTATTTGACAAACTTAATATTTAATGGATTCGATGCTCAGTTTATTGCACAAATAAGTCCACATTTGTTTATTTTTTATCAAGATTAGTTATTTCAAGAAGCTAGCATCATCTTATATTATTTTCCAGTCAATTTTGGAGATAAAGTTTTAATTTTTATTATTTTTGTTTGTTTGGTTTGTTTTATTTCACTCAACATAAAGCAACTTTTGATGACTTCTCATGTGGAAACTTTTATAAAATTAAACTTTTCAGAACTTGATCATCATTGTTGACAAAACAGGTTGAAAAAATTAAAGTATTGGCTAATTAAAGCATAAATCAACAATAAATATAAAATACATACAATGATTCATTTCCCTGTGTACTTAACTTGAATTATGTTTTCCAATAAAATTTGCTAATAGCAAACAATACATGTACTGAGTCTCTGTTTCTTAATTGTGTACCTAAAATAATCCAAATTCACTCGAGTTTACCTAAATCTACATGTGTGAATTTATTCTGACGTCCAGAGATCAGCTGATTCGAACTTCCGGTCCTGTCGTACCACGTGACCCGCACACACGGAACCGTTGTCGCGCAGAAACTGGGCCGAGCGACGTTCTGGTTCTCCTCCTCCGCGGCTCGTTAGCTGGATCCAGGCCGCAGAAACTTCGCGGAGCTTCGGACGGACGCGGCCGGACCGTGCGGTTCGGTCCCCGGAGGACATGATGGGGTTGAAGGGTTCGGGTCTGCGGAGTCTGCTCATCTGCGTCACTCTGTGGACCGGGCCGAGCTCCGCTCTGTTCGGCCACGCGAACCGGAGACCCAACATCGTCCTGGTGCTGACGGATGACCTGGACGTCCTGATCGGGGGGCTGGTCAGTGGATCCACACCCCCCTCCCCGATATGATGTTTTATTTATTGATCATGATCGATTAGAACCGATATTAGTATCAATACAGTGACTCAGCACAATCCTGTTTGGACTCATCGATTAGGAACCCGTCAGGCAGCAGAACCCCAGTGTTTGCACAGAAATCAGACCCGGAAATAAACATTTATTCAACTTAATCCTAATATATATATATATTTTTCCAGTGAAATAAACAAAATTAGTTTAGAAATTATGTCATGATTTGAGTAAATCTGTCATTAATATCATAAAATAATAAGCTAAATAAAATTAACCCAACTTTGACCAACAATAAAACGACATCATTATGTAATTACTATAAAATAACATCCAACAATTCAAAAGAAAAAAATCTAAAATACATAAAAAGTTCTCAGAAAATTAATCTTGGCTGAAGGACTTTAAAAAGTAAATAAGTATAAAGCATTTTGCTATCAAACTTGTTCCATATTTTGTTTATAAATGTTTATTTCCTCCTTCGGTTTTCCATGTTCCCTTTGCTGCCTTTAATATTTCTGTGACACTAATTCCTTTAATGTTTTTTTTAAAAATAAAACATCAGCTATTATTTAATTTCTAAAATAATCTCCTCTTATGTTAATGCAACGCACTATGATATTATTTAGTTTTTTTAGGCAAATTGATCACAAAATACAGCTACTTTTTTTCCTGTTTTTTTT
>NC_050534.1:19476682-19510091 GCF_002922805.2 Oryzias melastigma | reverse complement strand
ATTTTTCTTCAAAGAAAAAAGTCCAGATATTTGATTGACTGAAAAAGTAGGATGTATTTTTTAATTAATATTTCATTTTAAAAAGGCAGTCTAAAAAAAAGGTTAAAAAAATCATTTTTAAATTATATTTATTGCATTTTTTTTCTGTTTGGTTGAAATAGGTTCATGAACTAAAGGTTTTATAATTACATTTTATGATATCTGTTAGAAAGCATTTTAAGTATTTTTTGTGATTATTTATTTTTCATCTATTATGTGTATCTTTAAATCATGGGTACCAAACAACCAAATTTCTCCCAATAGCAATGAACAAAAAATAAAATCAATTTATTCTGAATTTTTAAACTTTTGTAAACATTAAAATAAAATTTTGTTTGAACTAATAACAGTAAAGTGCTTCAGATGTGACATAGTTTGTTTTCTGCACAAGAAAACAAATCAATTAAAAAAATAAAGTAAAATATATTCTCCATTCCAAATAAAATCAAGAACATTTTTTTTTTAAATATCAAATTTGAATGAACTTTATTGACCCCTACAGTGATTAAAATGTCTGAAGAGATGCAGATGAGGTAATAAAACTAATGTTCATTAAAGTTTTTTTCCCTCCTCCCAGAATCCTCTGAGCAAAACCAAAAAGCTGATCGGTGATGCCGGGATGACCTTCACAAACGCAGTGAGTATGTCCTCCGTCGATGGAGACCCTCCCCAGACCATGTTTCCCACCTCCTGCTCCTCCTCTCCGCTCCCCTTCAGTTTGTGGCCAGCCCGCTGTGCTGCCCGAGTCGAGCGAGCATCCTGACGGGGAAGTACCCGCACAACCACCACGTGGTCAACAACACGCTGGAGGGAAACTGCAGCAGCCGAGCCTGGCAGAAGAGCGAGGAGCCGCACGCTTTCCCCGCCCTGCTGAAGGCCTATGGAGGATACCAGACCTTCTTCGCCGGGAAATACCTCAACCAGGTGGGAGAAGGTTCAACTGTCCTTAAGGGTAGACAGGCTGCCTGCAGGTGAAAAACAGTCAAACCTGTTTGACCACAAGAAATATCCAGATCATCATAAACTCGTAGAGGCAAAATGTTCATGCACTTTTTTCTATGGGTATGCTGCGGGCGACAAGTCGTAGTGAACACATATACAACACGTGAAGGTGAAGCAGGAAAGACGCAGACATGTCAGACGGGTTTTTAATTTTTCCAATCCCTACAAAACCTAAAGTACTTGTTCCGTTGATCCAACAGGTTCCTGTGTTCGTACCAAAACACAAAACAAAAACAAAAAAACACTTTGAGTACAAAGATATACTTTCATCAAGTTACATTCTAAATATCCGACTTATTTCTATTTTAGTGACACTTTTTACCAATCATTGTGTTCCGTTCTTTTGGAGCTATGGTGTCTACAGAGTTTATCTGCTGCTTCACGTCTCAGTTAAAGACTGTGAAATCTGTTTCTGGACTTTTACAGTACGGACGGGCTGACGCTGGTGGGGTGGAGCACGTCCCTCCCGGATGGAGCTACTGGTTCGCCTTGGTAAGACACAGATATGTAAACATTTTTAAAGTTTAACATTTGGGGAAGTGATGAGGTAGCGATGGGGAAGTGATGATGAAGCGATGGAGAAGTGATGAGGAAGTGATGAGGTAGCGATGGAGAAGTGATGAGGTAATGATGGGGAAGTAATGATGTAGCGATGGGGAAATGATGAGATAGCGATGGGGAAGTGATGAGGTAGCGATGGGGAAGTAATTAAGAAGCGATGGAGAAGTAATGAGGAAGTGATGAGGTAGCGATGGGGAAGTGATGAGGTAGCGATGAAGAAGTGATGAGGAAGTGATGAGGTAGCGATGGGGAAGTGATGAGGTAATGATGGGGAAGTAATGATGTAGCGATGGGGAAATGATGAGATAGCGATGGGGAAATGATGAGGTAGCGATGGAGAAGTAATGAGGTAGCGATGGAGAAGTAATGAGGTAGCGATGGAGAAGTAATGAGGTAGCGATGGGGAAGTAATGAGGTAGCGATGGGGAAGTAATGAGGTAGCGATGGGGAAGTAATGAGGTAGCGATGGGGAAGTGATGAGGTAGCGTTGGAGAAGTGATGAGGTAGCGATGGGGAAGTGATGAGGTAGCGATGGAGACATAATGAGGCAGCAATGGGGAAGTGATGAGGTAGCCATGGGGAAGTGATGAGGTAGCGATGGGGAAGTAATGAGGTAGCCATGGGGAAGTGATGAGAAAGTAATAAGGAATTGACAAGGAAGTGATGAGGTGGCAATGAGGAAGTTACGAAGTAAGGATGGGGAAGTATTAAGAAAGTGAAGCAAGTGACGAGGAAGTGTTGAGGTAGCGATGAGGAAGTGACAAAGAAGTAATAAAGAAATGATGGGGAATTGAAAAGGAAGTGACGAGGAAGCAAAGAGGAAATTAAGAGGAAGTGATGAGAGAGAGGCGAGAAAGTGATGAAGACACAATGAGGAAGTGATGAAGAAGCCACAAGGAATAAGATAAGATAGCCCTTTATTCATCCCACGGTGGAAAAAAAATCTATGAGGAAGTGATGGGGCATCTTTCTAGTTGAAGCTTTTCTGTCCGACTTTGAGGAGTCCTGAAGAAAAACCTCAAACATGACGACAAATCTAACGCCAATTAGGAGACTTGGAAATGACTTGAATTATGTGTGTATAGAATCAGATAAACATCTCTGGCTTTTTAGCCTCAACGCATTAAGTCTGATTTTAAGACTTGAAACAAAACCACATGAAAAATCCTCATTTCATTAAATAATTTTTAAATTATTAAGTTATTTTGGTGTTTTTCCTTTTATTTCTGAAGCGTCTGATCCGTTCTCAGACTATATTTAACAGAGCTCATTAAAGGTAGTGCAAAGGTAACAGACCTCATACGTATTTTTGATTGTGGTTAATCGGGTTCACCTTCTGCCTGAAAGACGTTTTTTCTGTCTTTAGGAGAGGAACTCTAAATACTACAACTACACCATGTCTGTGAACGGGAAGCCTCAGAAACACGGAGCAGACTACAGCAGAGACTACCTGACAGACGTGTTGGTGAGGCGGAAATAAAAAAAAAAAAAAACTGACGAAATAAAGACACACAACAAACCGCCGATGCTGAAAATGTCTTTTCTTCTCGTTTCCTCTCAGGCAAACGTGTCTCTGGACTTCCTGCAGTACAAATCCAGCTACCAGCCCTTCTTCATGATGGTGTCCACGCCGGCCCCCCACTCCCCCTGGACCGCAGCTCCTCAGTACCAGGACCGCTTTAACACCACCAAGGCTCCCCGGGACCCCAACTTCAACATCCACGGAGCGGTGAGGCTTCCGGCTGAATCCCAGCGACGCCCGGTAAAAACGGCCCGTAAGCTGAATGCTGTCTTTGCAGAACAAACACTGGCTGATCCGGCAGGCCAAGACTCCCATGACCAACTCCTCCGTTCAGTTCCTGGACGAGGCCTTCAGGAAAAGGTCCATCCCTTATCTTCGTCTTAAGCTACGTTTAAGCAACATATTCTCACTCCTGACTCGTCATATATGGACGTGCGGTTAAGACACCCCTCCATGTCAATTTGTGAGGTTTGGGGTAACCCCTACTCATCGTTTTTCGACCACATCAGCCTCTCTTGCCGTGCCGCGTGACGTGTTTTTAACATAGCTATGGTTTTAATATAGCTTGTGGTTCGCTAGCTAGCTTTTTTTTAAACATAGCTAGTTATGTTAGCTAGCTATGTTTAAAAAACATAGTTAGCTAACATAGCCAGCGGTCCACTAGCTATGTTTTTAACATAGCTATTATAGCTTAACATAGCTTTTTTATAGATAGCAGTCCACTAGATGGCTATGTTTTTAAAATAGATATCTTTTACTTTTACATTTCAGACAACCTCAACTAGTTGCTTTTCAACCACATTCGCCTGGCTTGCCGTGTCCCGTGGCATAAACTGGTTGCTTGGGCCGCTAGCTATGTTTTTTAAAATAGCTATGGTTTTAATTTAGCTATTGGTCCACTGGCTAGCTGGGTTTTTGAAATAGCTAACTTTTACTTCTGTGTTTGGGGTGACCCCAACTCGTCGTTTTTCGACCATATTCGCCTGCCTTGCCGTGTTTTGCGACTTTAAATGGCTGCTTGTACCGCTAGCTATGTTAAAAATATATCTAGCTAGCAATCCGCTAGCTATGGTTTTAATATAGCTAGCGGCCTGCTAGCTAGCTATGTTTTTAACACAGCCATCTATGTTAAAAACATAGCTAGCTAAGGTAGCCAACGGTTCACTAGCTATGTTTTTAACACAGATATGGTTTTAGTATAGATAGCGGTCCGCTAACTCTATCGCGATTCTCATTCTTCTATTGAGAAAAAGTCATATCACGATGAATATCGTCATATTGTCTATCCCTGATGCCTAATGTGTCCTAAAGTTTACTTCACATTAGTAGATAGTTCTTACCCATCTTGTCCTCTAGGTGGCAGACTTTACTCTCAGTGGACGACCTGGTGGAGAAAATAGTGAAAAAGCTGGAGGTACGTGGAGAACTGGACAACACCTACATCTTCTTTACCTCCGATAATGGCTACCACACAGGTATGTGTGTCAAAGACACCTTTCTGAAGAAGCCAGACAGACATGGTGAGAACCTTCTCGTCTCACTCTCAGGTCAGTTCTCCCTGCCGCTGGATAAGAGACAACTCTACGAGTTTGACATCAAAGTTCCCCTCATGGTTCGAGGACCAAACATCAAACCCAACCAGACCAGTCAGGTAGAGTCAGACGCTCTTTATGACAAACTCCTTTTCATCTCTAAGCAAGTCTTAATGTCCTTTTGAAGGTTTGTTGACCAGTTCCGGTTTCTGTTTAAACAGTCGCTTCATTTTATCCAAATATGAAGCCGGACCTGCTGTAGACCAAGACTTCTTAACTGGATTTCACCCGACTGGTGCAGCTTGTTATGTACTAAAGTCCATCGTTTCTACAGATGCTGGTGGCGAACATCGACCTCGGCCCGACCATCCTGGACATCGCCGGCTACAACGTCAACAAGACTCAAATGGACGGCATGTCCTTCCTGCCCATCATGGTGAGAGCTCTCCACAAACGTCTGAACTCGAGAGCTGACGTTACGTTTATAGTGAACACATTTCCTAAAAGTGTGTTCTTAAACTCTCTATCAAACATTTTAGCCTCATTGCTAAACAAGGTGAAGACGGACACCTCGTTACAATCCAGTGAAACCAGTTAGATCGAGCATTTTCTTGATAATAGAAATAGTTTGGAGAAATAACAAAACTACATTTAGAATGTATGGAGCTACATTGGGGTCAGTAGTATTATTTGAAACCCAAATAAAACAACTTGAAAAAAATATTGGTGTTAGACCCCCCTCCCCCCAAAAGGAAAATGTCCTAAACGTTTTGCTATTCTAAAACAAAATTTTCAAAATTCAAATTTCCCATAAAACAATACAAAACAGCAATTTTCTGACCTTAACAACCCAAGTTCTCAGAGTCAGTGAATGCACCGGGACTGAAGTTACCACCCTCATCGACTTTGATTGGTCCGTTGTTTTAGCCCCGCCCCAACTCTACCACAACGGGGTAAAAGTTTTGAAACTGAAATTCTCACATTAAAAAAAAGAATTGAAACAAAAAAAAAAATTCAAATTTAAATTTTAAGTTTTGAAACCTAAAGAACAGAACATTCAAAGCTGAAAATAATTAAATTTATTTTAGAAAAGCAAAAAGAATTTTTCCCCAAAATGTTTTATTTAGGTTTCAAATATTTATGGCCCCAAAATAGCTCCATACAATGCAATCCAATGATAAACCAGTCAGAATGAGCATTTTCTAGATAGTAGAAATACTTTCCAGAAATAACCTAAAACTACATTTAGAAATGTATGGAGCTATAATAGGGCCAATTTTATTTGAAACCCAGATAAAACAACTTCAAGTTTAGAAACTGAAATTTTCAGATTTAAAACTGAAAAAAAAGTTTTGAAATGGAAATTCTGAAACCTAAAAAACGGAACATTTGAAGCTAAAAATAATAAAGTTTACTTTAGAATAGCAAAACGTCTTGGACATTTTACATTATTTTCAGCCAAACACCAGTGTATTTTTCAATTTGTTTTATTTGTGTTTCAAATAACATTGGCCCCAATATAGCTCCATAGAAATCTTTCTCCTGGTTGATGCTTTTCGTCTCTGAGCTTTTTAACGATGGAGGAAATCTCCATGTTTGTTCGACCAGGAGGGGAGGCTGAACTCCAGCGGCTGGAGGAGCGACATCCTGGTGGAGTACGAGGGGGAGGGCAGCGAGGTGTCCGACCCCGCCTGCCCGCTGCTCGGCCCGGGGGTGTCGGTATGAGAACACACTTGAGTTTAAGTTCAGCAGATGTGAGCTTCACTAAGGGGCGTGTCCTGTTTCAGGAGTGTTTTCCTGACTGCGTGTGCGAGGATTCCTACAACAACACATACGCGTGCGTGCGCACCGTCGCCCCCTCTGCCGACCTGCAGTACTGCGAGTTTGACGACAACGAGGTACGGAGTAGTGCGATTATTTTGATAGTCGACTAATCACAGATTATTTTTTTTGATTAGTCGACTGATCGGGTCATGTAAAAAGTGTATGTAGGGCGCACACTTTAACCATCTTTAAACTAACTTTAAACTAACTAAAAACTAAATATATAGCATTACCTGCAATAATGCTAGTGTGAATGTTGTAAGCTAAATTTGGCCGCTGAAGATGCAAGTGCTGATAGCTGAAGATGCTGAAGTTGATTGCTAAAAATGCTGAAGCTGAAAACGCTGGAGCTGATAGCAAGCTAAAATATTAGTTAAATGCCAAATTAGCCTTATAAACTGAAAAAAAGCCTAAGTTGGCCAAAACAGCTAGCATGTAGCTGAAATACTGGCTAAACTCCAAATTAGCTTAAAAAACTGAAAAAAAGCCTAAATTAGCCAAAATAGGTAGCATGTAGCTGATATTAGCTAAACTTGAAAATAACCTAAAAAAAAAAAACCTGAAAAAGCCCTAACTATCATAGGTTAATTGGTGACTCTAAATTGTTCCTAGGTGTGAATGTGAGAGTGGATGTGTGTGTGATTGAGGCCCTGCGACGGACTGGCGACCTGTCCAGGGTGTACCCCGCCTTCGCCCATCAGCAGCCGGGATAGGCTCCGGCACCCCCGCAACCCCGAAAGGGAAGAAGCGGTCAAGAAGATGGATGGATGGAAGCCCTAATTAGCAAAGACAGCTAGCATGTAGCTGAAATACTGGCTAAACTCCAAATTAGCTTAAAAAAAACTGAAAAAAGCCTAAATTAGCCAAAATAGGTAGCATGTAGCTGATATTAGCTAAACTCGAAAATAACCTAGAAAAACCTGAAAAAGCCCTAATTAGCAAAGACAGCTAGCATGTAGCTGAAATATTAGCTAAACTCCAAAATAGCCTAAACAAACATAAAAATCCTAATTTAGCCAAAATAGCTAGCATGTAGCTGATATTAGCTAAACTCGAAAATAACCTAGAAAAACCTGAAAAAGCCCTAATTAGCAAAGACAGCTAGCATGCAGCTGAAATATTAGCTAAACTCCAAATTTGTACAAAAACTGAAAAATTCCTTAATTAGCCAAAACAGGTAGCATGTAGCTAAAATATTAGGTTAACTCTAAATTAGTGTAAAAACTTAAAAAATCCTAAATTAGCTAAGACAGCTAGCATGTAGCTGAAATATTAGCTAAACTAGCCCAAATAACCTTAATAAATTCAAAAATAGTTAAAGCTAGCAGAATGCTATTATAATTTTCAACTTTACTACACTCTGACCCCATAATATAAAGTAACGACAAATAAACTATTAAATCTGTCGCAGACTATTTTAATTGTCGAGTAGTCGTTGATTAATCGTGGCAGCCCTAGTATGGAGAGAACGTTCGATGATGCGGCCGACAGACTGTTGACTCACTGACTCCGCCCTCCTCTAGGTTTTTGTAGAAGTCTACAACGTGACTGCCGACCCCTACCAGCTGACCAACATCGCTAAAACCATCGACCAGGAAGTGCTGGAGAAGATGAACCACCGGCTGATGATGCTGCAGTCCTGCTCCGGACAGACTTGCCGAACGCCCGGCGTGTACGACCCAAGGTTGGTTTTACAGAAGCCCCGCCCCTCTAACAGGAAACAATCTCACCTGTGCTTCTTTTGTCCTCTCAGGTACAAGTTTGACCCCCGACAGCTGTTCCCCCCCCACAGCTGGAGGCCGAGCAGACTCAGTCAGAGGATGAAATGAGGAGGAGCGAAGATGCTGCTCCAGATCGCTGTGGGAGGGGCCTCGAAACATTTCGCAGCGCCAGCCGCTTTGAGACGTAGGGATCAGGCTGGGGGAGGGGCTGACTGTGGAGCTGACTTCCTGTTTGGGTCTCGTTTAGGAAGCTTGTGAGAGGAAGTGAGATCTTTAAAGGTGGATTTTACCGACGTATCATCTCCTCATCGACGTATCTCCTCCTGCTCATCCTTCATGGAAGCTCAGCTAAGCTTCTTCAAATCCCAAAAATAACCGTTGAGACTATTTTATTTCCTTAAAATTCAGATTTGAGTAAAAGTGAAGAAATTAGATTAATCCTAAATTGGTAATCCCTAAAAAACAGAATCATCTGATCTCAGAAGTTAAAGCCAAATTTCCATCAAAATCAGTCAGTTTCTAGTGTCATGTATGGGGTAAGATTACGGTCAAAATGAACACATTTACAAAAATTTGGATTAAATACAACTTTTCTCTGTTTTCAATAAGAAATTACATTACAGACATATATATAAAGTCATGATACATTAATTCAGAAAAAGTGCAAATGCACACAGAGGTTCTTTTTTTTTAACCCTTTAACACCTGAGATGTCGCTGGCGACGCCAAAATAACAAATATTCTTTAACGTACCGTAACTTTTACACTGTTAACACGATCGACACAATTCCTGCAGATTCTGAAATGGAGAAAAGCGTCATGTCAAACAAAACCAAATGTTTTTATATTTCCAAAAGTGCGCACAACTCCGTCTATGAGCCTACGCTTCATTCCGACAGTAATCTGACCCCGTACTAAATCTTTCTCATCTTTCCAACGTCATGGTCATGTGTTTGCACTAGGGCTGGGCAATATGGAATTTTTATATCACGATATAATTTTTTTTTCATATTAGGCGATAACGATATAAATCACGATATAAATCAAATAACTATACTTGTCAAATTCAAACGCGCTGCAGCTCAAAATTCAAGTTTTACAGAGTAAACATAAAATTATAACACTATTTTACACAGAAATACACAGAATTTTTTTTTAATGATTGTCCTACGAAATAATTTTGTTGTATTGTCTTAAAGTCCGGTCAGTGAAAATATTGTCCGACTTTAAGTAGGTGCGTCACCACATCAAGGAACCGCTTGCTAGCATTAGCATCATGCTAACGCTAACAAGCTGTCACCATATCAACACTTTTGATTAAACTTTCTGTTGCTGCTACAAGTCCAGCCGGTTTGTCTTCCAGTTCTGACTTAATCTAGCGAAAAATCAACAAAAATTTGTTGTTGGACCCTTCAAAGTAAAAGTCTATCGTGATATATATTGTTATCGTTTTATCCCCCAGCCCTGATATGGACATGTTTGATGGGAAACGGCTGAAGATGCTGTTGCTAACCCAAAGTCGGTGCTGATGAAAGAGGCTTTAATGATCGGCTACTTCCTGTTTCCTGACACCAATCCTGCAAAAACAAACGTTCATGCTAAGACAGGAAAACAGGAAGATTTTAAAATTACTCGAACAACCATTTAAAATGAAACAAATAATCACATTTCAACAGTTTTTCCTGAATTATAATTTTTATTCATTAAACTTAAAAATCAGAACTTTCCTCTCACTGAATCATTAATCATCCTAATGGATGTAAAGCCTCAAATTTCAGGCTAACTCAGATCATTATTGAATCCAAACAAAGTACTAACATTTCATTTTTACTTGTTTAAATTCAAACTTGAGAGTTTTTTGGGTGATTTGTAGACAAAGCAGGTTGTGCCAAAAGTTTTCAAAGCTCCTTTGATTCATTCATCGATGTTCTGTCTGAGATTTCCCTCTAAATATGAAGAAATCAAATCCAGAGTAGATTTAGAGAAACATATCTGTCCTAATCTTCCTTAACGGGTGTTTTATTTTATTAACACAGATTGGTTTATCTATTGAGGGAGATTTGAGTTTAACAGCTGCTGTAAACACATTCTTGTTTTCATTTCAGTAAGAAATAATCATTCACAGAGGAAAAAAGTATATATGTTTGCTGGATAATTCCTCTTCTTGGATGTTTGATGTCCTCAGCAGACACACCTAACTTCTCACCTGAAACCACAACGGAACCGCCGCTCGATCCACTTCCTGTCGATCGTTTTGTTCCGACTCACTGATGCACTTTTCATTCTGTCAGAGCGCTTTTGATTTTGGCACTTTGACTTTGTTAATGTGGTTTTGGGCTGGTTTTTGTCTAATAAATGTATTTTTATGGCTCAGAATCTGTTTTTTTCTGTTTTGACATAGTTTCATAGGAAAGTCCCCTCCCTGTTGCTGAGAGTTCTCTGTTTACACTCTCCCACTAGCTTACAGCCCCTCACAATCTCAGTGATACAACAGAAGTCATCAGAACTATCCAAATACGATCTTTTTCAAACAGTATTGTTCTGTCTGCTCCTGATTCATAACAATTTGAATGAAGAAATGTTCAATAATGCAATTTTAATCTTAATTTTCTTTATATAAAAACCCAGAAGAACATGTTAAAAAAACACAAATTTTATTGGGTTTAATCTTTAATTAGTTGGTTTTCCCTCTAAAAATAAGTTCAAAGTGAATAAATCTGTTAGTTTTACCTCAAAAGTTGTTGTTAGCATTATTTTCAGAGGATTAAAGGATAAACAAAAGACAAAACATCTCAGTGGATTTTGTTTTTAGCTCTTTCTGGTACGGTGGCCCTGAAGGTGCAAATAAGAACAATAAATCCCTCAAAACATATTTACAAAAATTAAAAACGACAATTAAAAAAAGCAAAAGAAATTAAAATCCCCAAAAATGAGAAAATAAAAATGAAAAAAAAGGGTAATTTTGAAACGTAAAAATTAACTTGCAATAAGAAACCAAAAAAATGTTGTCAAGATGATTGGATTGGATGATGAGCTTTTTTTTGCAATTAATCTTAAATGTTCGTATACTAATAAAAAAAACGTCATCATCAATCAGTGATATCCCATAATACCAACATTTTTCAGTTTAGTTTTTTAACATTTTGTACTGATTTCTGGAAATTACTTTAAAAATGAAATTCTAATTCTGAATTTTCTTTATATATGTCTTCCACCATCAGAAAAAAGCCACAAGACGATATTAAAAACACAATTTTTAGTGGCTTTAATCTTTAATTTGTTTGTTTTTCCTCTAAAAATAAGTTCAAAGTGAATAAATCTGTTAGTTTTTCCTCAGTATTTGTTGTTGTTAGCAATTATTTCAGAGGATTGAAGGATAAACAGAAAAGACAAAACAGGTTAGTGGTTTTGTTTTTTAGCTCTTAATGGTACGGTGGCCCTGAAGGTGCAAATCACACCAAACAAATCACTCAAAACACATTAAGAAAAATTTGAAACGACAATTACATTTTTTTTTTTTATTCTTAAAATGAGACAAAATAAAAATTAAACTAAAGAAAAAACACAATAACAAACTGGAAACATTTGGGTATTTTTGACGTTAAAGCATTTTTTTTTAAAATACATCTTCAGTGTTTGCATACTAATAAAAACGTCAACATCCAATCAGTGATATCCCATAGTACCAATATTTTCCAGCTTCTTACTGTGTTTTGTTTCTAACATTTCCTTTTGATTTCTGGAAATTACTTCAGAAATGTTGTCATTTTATTTTGATTTCTAAAGTATAATGTTGCTTTTTTATTATTTGTTTTACTTTTTAAATTCTCAATGTGATCTTTAAAATGTTTTGAGTGATATTTATGTGATTTGAACCTTCAGGACCACCGTATTCTGAAAGCAAACGTCTTAAACAGAAACGTTGTAACTTCAAAATCAAGCGTAGAAACTCCTGGACATCAGAACTTTAGTCGGTTCTGTTCTTCAGTCGGACCTCACTTTAACCTCCAATCGGCTGCTTGGTTGAACTTTGCAGACGTAGAATCAAAAGAGAACAAAGTCTGAGCTCTTTTGCTCCTCAGGAGTTCCCACCTCAGAGTTCCTACGACATCAACTCTCCAGGACCGGCAGGAACGGCAGGTCGGTGCTGCCCAGGTAGGTTCTGCCCCGGTGCTGGAAGACGTCGCTGACGGCCCAGGTGAGCCGGCCCTCCGGGTCGTGAAGGGAGCCCACGATCCGGCAGTCCAGGCCCAGCTCCAGAACCAGGGCGTAGCGCGGCAGCAGGACGTTGTACCAGCTCAGAGGAACCACCTACGACACCAACGGGTATTCTGTTCATGGAGCTCAGAACCACGACCCGGAAGAGGTTTCTGCACTCAGAACCAACCCTCTCACTCCATCGGCTCACTTCAGCCTGAAGCAAAGCTGCACAGGCCAGAGCAATGCATCATCTGAACATTGCATTTGTATTTAGACTGTCTTCAACCAGACATTTCTGTTTCAAAAATTAAGCTTGTAATCAAAACCATGTGACAAAACGGCAACTTTTTTCTTTAAAAGTTTAAATCATTTTTAATAACTTGGGAGTTTTTGGCTAAAAAGTTAAAAAAAAGAATGACTGATTTATGAATTTGTTTTTGAAAACTACTAACATTCTTAAAAACAAAAAATTATTTACATTACTCTGACAAAAATTTTGTTTTTCTACAAAAATTTGTAAAAAAAATAAAAAAAAGTTTTTAGTGTCTGAAATCCACGTGAAACTTTTTATATATATATATATTTTTACCGTAATAAATTCAATGAGTTTAAGAGTACAAAGAAATAAATCTTTAATGCATAAATTAGTTCATATAGAATAACATTTTTCAAATAAAAAACAGGTATAAAATAAATTCAAATGCTTTTTTTGAAGAGTAAAATCAGTTAGTTAAAAGCTAAAACTTGAAATTTTTAGTTTTAACGCTTAAACACATTTTTCTGTCCAACTTTATTGATTATTTTTATTATTATTTGAATCGTTCCCATCAAAACATTGAGAATTAGCTCCACCTTTATGGAGGACTGGAAGAGACAAATAAAAATGGAACTGAGTTAGCCCCGCCCACTGAGTTTGATGGGACAGTTTTACAAATAACATAATGAAATGTTGCAAATTGGATCATAAATTTATTCACTGAATCATGAAATTATTAAAAAAAAAATACTAGTTTCTTAAATTATTTAAAGCTGGATTGTAATTATAGCTCGACACATTTATTGACAATTATTTTCTTTCCAATTTTAAATAATTAATGACATTCATTTACTGACATATATATATGTGTATATTTATCTTAATTTGTCTCTTCCGGTCCTCCATACCTCTTCTATCCCTCAGCGATGTTACGTTCATACCGGGCTCGGAAATTCGAGTTCAGACGACCACATCCAATGAAAAGTCTCGTGTTCACTCGTCGCTATGCAACTTTTTACATTTTTTTTTTTCAGGCTCTATTTCCAAATACGACGACTGAACACAAGTTGAAACCTAAACCAGCTGAACTTTGACCAATCAGGTTGGCGTCCTTTTCAAAACACGAATGTACTAAACTGTTTAAAATTTGATCATGAAGGAGAAATGATTAAATCGCGTTTTGAGCCCGCCAGAAACTTCAACACCGAAACAGTCAAATATAGGAATAGAGCTGAGAGATCCACCGGGTTTGGACCACTGTGACATTTCACACCAACTATCGGTTCATGTGCTATTCTGTGAACGTCGTGTGCTTCACGAAAACACTGAACCACGTAGCATGCCTGGAGTGTACGTAGCATCTGGATGATTGTTTTTAGTTTTGTTTTTTTAAAATTGCACCTCATTATCAACTATGGTTAAGGTGCAGAAACCCCCGGCGTGCTCACTGACCTTGGCCAGAAAGCGTTTGACAGCAGGGTACGGAGCGATTGCGTCCAGGAAAGGGGGCGTGAACCTGCGGAAGCGAGGCGTGGTAATGCCGACCAGGAAGGTGCCGTGGTCGCTGAGACGGATGTTGTCGGGGTAACCGATCATGTTGTCTATGACGACTTCCCCGGTGCCGGCCTTCGGACCCTTCAGCCAAAACCTGCCGAGAGGCGGAGTCTGCTCAATCACTCGCCACACCCATCGACTGTAGCAGAGAACTGGACTGAGTGACGTCACTCGCAGGAAATGTCTGACATCCGGCTCCAACCAAGTGTAGTCAATTCAGCCGCCATTTTTACTGATATGGACGCCGCCATGTTGGAGCCAGACATCTATGATAACCACTCACCAATCAGGAGTGAGCTTATTGGAAGGACACACCCCTCTCACCTGAAAGCTGGCGACACCAGATATGACAAACGTTGAATGTTGGGGCCAGCAGGCTCCGCCTACTTTTACTTAAGCATCTGATTGGTCAATTTATAACTTAAAAAATATATGATTATCAGGAATTGTTATTCTGAAAAAATCTGTTTATTTCTCTACAGAAGTCTATGAGATTTTGGCTTCTTGGAGCCACTTCCTGTTTGGAACACCAGATGGGAGGAGTCACTCAGTCCAGTTCTCATATACAATCGTATATGGGTCGTAGGGACAGAAACTCTACCTGTGAATGCGTCCCATGCTGGTCTCGGCCAGCAGCAGGAAGTCTTCGTCGGGCGACAGGGCGACGCCGTTGGGCATGTAGAGCTCGTCCAGCAGCACCGACACGTCTCCAGAGCGAGGGTCGTAGGACAGGAGTCGACCCAGACTGTTCAGCTCAATCACCTGAAAGCAGCAGAAGCTCCATCGTCATTATGGTACGTTCACACGGCGGTAAAGACGGGTTTGTCTGGTGTTCACACTGGACTCTAGCTACTGGGTACTAGCGCGTGCACCATGTAAGAGGCTCGCTGTGAAATGTCAGAGCAGATCCTGCTCCAGTCTTTCACTGTCAGCTCTATTCCAGTACATTTGAGAAATTTTTGGTGCTTTTGTTAATTAAACAGAATGCCGTCCTTAAGTCACTATCAAAGAGTTTCCGATTGGTCAAAGTTCTACTGGTTTAACTTTAATGCACGTTTTGTGCGTAGAGCTCAAAAACTAAAACTGTTCGGTGGGCACCTGTAACCAAGGCGACCGCCTAGGGTGTCATCTGCTGAAGGAGGGTGCCAAATTGCAACGATTTTCTTTCTCTTTTACAATTCAACACACCTCTCATTTAGTACAAAATGTTTTTAAAAACGTAATAATTCAAAACATGAATAAAATAATTAAAAAATGTAAAAAATTATTTTGCCTGGTGCTGTGCCTAGATGGAGGCGCACTGTGTTGGCGCTGTTGGTGCTTCTTTAAAACTTTAAGGACGGAAAAGCAGCAAAAGGGAAATCTTTAAACAGGGACATGTGGTCATGGGACGGCAGTACGGCAAGCGAAAGGAATCATATCACCAGCAAAAGCAGGCAGGGCAGCGCCTCACCTGCACATGCACTATGGATAATAAATATTATTTTAAATATTTAAATGTTCCCAGTTAGTTTCAATAAAACAATACCAAAAAAATAATTTTAAGTTGAATTTTGGCTGTTTTTTTCAAGATTTAAATTGTAAATTAAAATGGTGGGACGAGAACATTTGATTTTAGGGGGTACACCAGATAGATTTAGTGTTTTCAAAACTATTTTCAAGCTTTTCTTTCTCTCAGTTTTTGTAGATTTGGTCTTAAGACATGTAAATGTAATCAGAAACTACATGGTTTAGAATTTTTTTTGTGTTCAAAATTGAAAGAGGTTTTGTTTTATAAATGAGTAAATGTTTTAATGTGATATAAATGTGTGAGAGAATATTTATGCTTTGAAGTACTGTATATATGTTTTATCATCTGATTTCCTGTTTTATTTTTACCTCCTGTTTTGTCATTGGCTGGTTGGTTTCTGGCTTCGTTTGAGCCACACCTGAACCTGATCTTCCTCATCCTGATCCCACATCCAGACTCACTGAGACGGTTTTCTAGCCGGAAGTTTTCCAGGAACTCGGATGTTTCCTTTCCACGATCTCCTGGGTTCTGCTAAAGTGCTGGAGCTCCGATTTCAAGTCCTCATGTTTGATTAGAAACGTGGTTGCTGAGCAACACGAAAAAAAAACATCCTCAGACTAACTGGGATCTGATCTTCTCTTTAAAAGTGAGTCTCTGAACACAAACTGAAGGTCCGGTACTTTTAACACTCCTAAACTGAAGAATCAGAAGAATCTTGAGTTTATGGAGGGACACAAGATGTGAAGTAATACAAGAACAAACGAGCTGGAAGCTGGTTTTAGATTTTTATCGAGACGATTTCAGTGAAGCACAAAAACAAGATGATTAAACTTTAGAGCATCCGAATCACACATGTGAACTAGAAAACTTAGAGAAAGTGAGGATTTTTGAACAAAAAGTTTGTTTTTTTCCTCTGACTTGGACCAGAACAGCTGTGTGGCTCTTTAACCTCAGAGTAGTCAAAGAAACCAGAAAGTTTGTTCCTGGAAGAAACTTTCATCAGTTCCCAGAACAGAAACAAAACCACAAGTGGTCTCCAAGCCGACCACCAGGATACTAGAGCTCCAAGAAATGATGAAGAGTGCTTCAACAAGAAGAAGTAGAAACAAGGAGCAGATTTCAAAAGGAGAAAATACTTCATTAGAGAAGAAACAGAAAAACACAAAAACTGAAGAAACTGGAAAACGAAATGACTAAACCACTTCAGAAAGAAAGAAAGAGGGTCTAGAAACATAAACGAGACCAACAACTCCACAGAACTTTCTGAAGGAGAAGTTCTTCCAGAGAAGACCAAACCTGCAGTCTCAGGGCAGACGCTCTACCACGAGACCGCTAAGCTGGTTAGCCTAAATTAGTTTACAGCAAATGATTCCTTTATTCTTTTGTAAAATAGATGTGATTAGTTGGTTTAGCACCTCCAGTTTGACGTGTCGGCGCCCCCAACGACTCGACGAGTCGGTGAAATAGACGATCCCAGTTTGGGCGGAAATTTCAAGGCCGTTGAGAAAAGCAAAAGGAACTCCATCGGCACCTGAGTAGACAAAGGTCAGGAGGAAAGGTCAACGCTGCGGCGTCTACGATCAGAGGAGCAGCAGCTCGCTCACCCTCAGCACTCGACCGCAGGAGCGTCTTCTCTCCCGTTCTGGGGTTGACGGAGAACAGCCCAAAGTACGAGTCTGCGACGATCAGCTGATTGTGGCGGTCCATGCGGACGCCGTGAGGGCGACCGCACACGGGCTCGTAATCGGTGCTGCTGCCTGAAACGAGACAGACGGACTTCCTGATTTCTGCAAACAGCTGATCAAACATAAACTAAAACGGAAACGTTTCTAACTTTGCTTTTACTCGTGAAAAAGTTGAATCTTCAAAGAGCTGAATGAATGAATGAATGAATGAATGAATGAATGAATGAATGAAATTGTTTATTTCAAGTAATCACAAGTGGATCGCTTAAAGGGAGTGGGAGGAAGTGAACTTATATAATCCCACCCCGGCTCCACCATTTTCTCTACATGAATCTGGTTCAGGACTTAATATCAAATATTTATGCTCTACAATAACAGATTCAAGTTATAAAGGATCATTAACATCATTGATGTAATCAGATTTCAAAACATCCACAGACAAATCCTTTATATTAATCAGTAACATAATCTAAATATTCTAATTTAAAGTCATTTTGTGCAGATTGTTTTCATCAAAGAATTATTGTAGTAATGCAGAAAGTAATAATTAAAAAAAAAAAAAAAAAAGATCAGTAGTTTGAGTAGAATCAGTGCTACATCACAGTTTAGGAGCGGTTTAAGGCCACGTAATTGTTCTTCGTTGTTATGACAGAGACTGTGAAGGTCTGATTTCAAGGGAATTGTGCTCAAGTTCTGCAGCTCAGAATCAGATCAGAGTTCACATTCAGCGGTTTTTGAGTTCACATTTCACACTTTGCTTAAATTAAAGGTTCAAACATGCGTAATCCCTCAAAGTCGTTCATGGATTTTATTTCCAGAGGCTTCGTCTGGTCTGGTGGTCCAAGGATCGCTGCTTTATTCGTATTCTTTCTTCGACAGACCTCAACAGTGTTTAGGTCCAAGGAAATCCTTTTAGACGCTCCAACTTGATTCTCCACAGTCGTGTTAGCATCCATGCTAATGTTGGTAGCTCCAGGCCGCGCCCTGGGTTGTAGTTGAACTCCCGTGAGAATCACATTATTCATCCATACTTGTTGATCCATGTCATGGATCCATCTCTCCAGGAGATCTTGGCGATTATCTCGTTGTTCGTTACGTGCCTTTTCCAGTTGGAAATCTTCCACGAGTTGTAGCAGGGGTGTTAGCTTAGCATCATTCAAAAGAGCAGAAGAAAGCTTAGCTTGAATATCCGCGAGTGCGATTTTGAGCTCCGTCAAATCTGCTTCAAAACTTTTCTTCGTGCCTTGTTCAACTCTCCTCGTTGCGGTAGCTGCTTGGTGATTAAAGTCACTTATGAGCAACTTTAAAAGACTTAAAAACCCGAAGAGTTGAGGAGAGCTGGAGGCACACATCTGCTCGTGGCCCGTAACCGGAACTGTCCGATGTCTTTGAAACATTTTGCTAATGACAAAGAAAACTAAATATTAATTATTAATTTAATATTTTTAAATCAGAAAAAAATGACGTGAGAAAAAGATAGTATTTGTGACAAAAAATAGCTGGAGACAATGTAAACAGAGAGCTCTCAACAGGGAGGGGAAGGGGGGCGGGTATGTTCCACACCAAAGGTCCCGCCCACAACTCAGAGGGGAATTTCTAATGAACTCCTGCCGCTCTGCAGGAACTATGTTCGAGAAAACAACAGGTTTTTGGAGGATCGGAGTGCGACGTTAAGGAACCAAATGAAAGATTTCATTGGATGATTACATAACAGGAAGTGGGGAGTCGTCCTCTAAAAGGAGCCGAGAAGAACGAACCGCATTCCGGCAGGTTCTGTCCCATCTGCGTGATGAAGGTGAGGTTGTCATCAGGGCTGATCCTCCACAGCTTCCCGTCCACAGTTCCAGTGTAGATGTTACCTAAAACACCACATTAAGCCTCAGTAAACCAACAAAAGACAGTTTAACTGTATTAGAATCAAAGATCCAGATTATAAATGTGTATTTAGACTGGAAAGGTCAGTTGGTCCGGACCGAGTTCTGAACATTGCATTTGTATTCAGACTGTCTTCAACCAGACATTTCTGTTTCAAAGTTAAACTTGTAAGCAAAACCATGTGACAAGTTTTGTTTTAATTATATGTAGGGATGTCCCAATCAGGTTTTTTGGGGTCCGATCCGATTCCGAGTCATTTGATTTTGTGTATCTGCCGATACCGAGTCCCGATCTGACTTTTATAAGACATTTAAATCATGAATAAATTAAACAAACAGATTAGTGTTGTCCCTCATTTATATTTTAATAACCTTCTTTTATCATTAAAGACTTAAATAAAACACTTATGTGAAGTAGCTTTAATAAACAAGTAAAAATACAGCAAATATAAACTAGGAAAAAAATACAATTTTCTTGTTATATAAGTGATAATTAGTCATGTGATAAAGTTTAGTGACTTTAGCTTCAATATCTTTAGAGCTATTGAACATTTTTGACCAAATGTGATTCCTGTCCTCATTTAAAATTCTTAAAAATAAATTATGGTTTTTTAGCATAAAATTTGATGAGTGTTCATGAATAGCTGATATCGTTATTAGTTTTAATTTACTAGTTGTATTTATTTAGTTATTTTTAAGGTTATGTGCTTATTTTTTAAGTTCTTAAGACATCACATTTTCATTTTTATTACCACAGTAGTTAATTTTCTTAACTGTTATTTCTCTGTCAGATAAATCAAACAGGCATATCAAAGGACAGCTCGGGTCCTAAGGAGTTAAATCACGGCGTTAGCATGTAGCAGTTAGCAGCTGCTGTGTAGCCATCTGTCTGCAGCATGAAGAGCTTCACATTAAAAAGAAACAAAAACTTTGTCTTTTTCTGTTGGAATACCTTTAGAGGTTGTTATTTGAGTTATGACAAACCAATAGAGACACTTGCTGTCAGTTTAAAGCGTTTTTGGTCCCGGAAGTTAGCTTTCTAGCTAGCTTTGTTTACATTAGCATTCTGCTTGAGCTTCTGCCGTTTTCTGCTGCGTTTTCTGGTGATGACATTTTGGGATCTTTTCATGACATGTAGATTTGTAGTGATGATGAAATATAAGGCTCTGATCATAATGAGAATAAATGAAATATCCGATCCTGATCGGACAAAGGAGTCCCAAACCACGTGATCGGCCCCGATTTCCAATCACGTGATCGGATCGGGACATCCCTAATTATTTGTTCATTTTAGGTTCAGCAGTAAAATAACGTAAAAACCACAAACAACCCTGTTGTTTTGTATAATTTAAAATGAAAATGTTCTCCACAGCTTTTCTATCCTTTAAGTTCTGCAATACATTACGTTCTTAAGTATTGCATATCAGTGCAAAGTCGATATGCAGTATTTTAGAACGTTAAGTATTGCATATTAGTGCAAAATCGATATGCAATATTTTAGAACGTTAAGTATCGCATATCGGTGAAAAGTCGATATGCGATATTTTAGAACGTAAAGTGTCGCATATCAGTGCAAAGTCGATATGTAGTATTTTAGAACGTTAAGTATTGCATATCAGTGCAAAATCGATATGCAATATTTTAGAACGTAAAATATTGCATATCGGTGAAAAGTCGATATGCGATATTTTAGAACGTAAAGTATTGCATATCGGTGAAAAGTCGATATGCGATATTTTAGAACGTAAAGTATCGCATATCGGTGCAAAATCGATATGCAATATTTTAGAACGTAAAGTATTGCATATCGGTGAAAAGTCGATATGCGATACTTTAGAATGTAAAGTATTGCATATCGGTCCAAAGCTGATTCACTTTAAGGAAACCAAATGTATCCAGTCTGAAAACATCCTTAAAATCTTTACAAAAAACATTTAGTAAAGACCATCCAGAACTTCTCAATCCAGTTCTGATTTTCCAAAATTGTCGACAATTTGTTGAAGACTCACCATCCCCATCGGCAGTGAAGGATTCTGGTCCGTGTAGTTTCCCGGTGAACAGCCGGCGCCCCTTCTGGAGGCGGGTGTTCACCGCCAGCGGCCCCTCGAGAGCGGGAGGGGGCCCTTTCAGCCTGCCGGGAAAAGAAAACCGTCATCTGCATATCTGCTGATGACAGGAGGACAGAAAGGTGCGAACTCACCTGTGAGGTTTGGGGTCTATGGGAGACGGCAGGAGGTAAACCCCAACAGCCACAGCCAGCAGAGCCGCCAGCAGTGATCTCTTCCCAAGCCTGACCATGAAGGTACGACGAAAACCACAAAGTTTAGCAAACAACATCGACTTCTCCTGACAGATGTATTAGAAAAGGTCAAAAACAGACATGTAGTCTGAAAGTGTTGTGGTGACCTTTGACCTCTGGTTACAAAAATAACTTTTATTGTGAAAGTTATCTGGAGTCAACACAACAGCTTTCAAAACACATAAAAGTTTAAGTTTGAAACATACCATTTCACCTATTTAAACTTGTCAGTTTAAAAATAAATATGTAGTGTTAAAAATATCTATTTTTTAGTGTCTTTTTGCAGATTTACAGACAAATCTGGAAAAATCCAAATTTCCAGGATTCTTACTAAGAAATTTTGATAATTTGAGTTTAAAAGAAGCACAAGTATGAACGTTTATCAACATTAATTTGTGTGTAAATGCAAACAAAATCTGTCCAGAGATTTTTGAGGAGAAGGAAATGAAACCTGAGGAGAAGCTCCTGAAAATCTCTTTACTGACACAATGGTGCGTTCAAGGACCCGTTCAGCTGCCGCGCTTTTGTTCAACAGGTGCCGACTAATAGAAATAACAAATAAGATAACAAATATGGCCAAATAAAGTAAAGTTGCTGAAAGTTGCACTCTAAAAGAGTTTTAAAAAACGAACGGGAACATGTTTGAAGGCGCGTGACGACTAAAGTCCGGTTAATTTTTACATTTAAAGCGTTGGGAATGTCCTCTAAGCGGAGGAACTTTTCCGAGACATTTTCCATAAATATCATTCAGACTTACATGGCGGAGTCATAGGAGCGTCCCTCTTCCTCTGACTGAACCCAGAGACGGACTCTGCGTGCAAATAAACCCACCGGAGTGTGCTCTAGTACATCCGGCGGAGTGACAAAATAAAACAAGAACCGAAGAACGTCCTGATTCGCTCGTTTTCGTCGTCCGCCATGTTTTCTGGAAACAAAAAATCGACTAATTTTTAAGTATTTGATCTTTATAAATAATATTTTGATTTCTTATTAATTGATACATATTTTTTTATTGTTTCTACACATATTTTAGGAAATACTGGCAATAAAATAACTCATTTTTAGGTTTTAAATGTAAGTTAGCTAGATTTGGAACATACCATTCAAGTTCAAATTCGACTTTGGGATTTTTTCCTCAAAATCCTTCCATGCAAATAAAAAACGCAACTTAAATTGGTATTTTCCCAAAAGATAATTCATGATAATTGAACTTTAGCTTTTTAAACTAAAACAAAATAAAAAATGAAGTAAAAAAAAAGAACCCCACTTATATTGGACTAGTCCAGGATGAACCAACTATAGAAAAATGTCAAAAAATACAGATTTTTCTTGTTTTTTATTGAATTATACTTTCAAAGTTGATTATTAAAACTATTTTGTGAGCTTTTGAAACGATTAAACTGAATTCTGTCCCAAAACAATCTCATTAGATCAGATCTACTTTTGCCTTTTTTATTTAAATTATCTTTAAACATTTCTATGGATCTTACAATAACCGTTCATAGGACATGTACAGCCAACTGGATCAGAATCTTTAACGTCTACGAGTTGTATCACCACGGGGTTAAACCAAAACTGGTATTGAAGTGGGAGTGGCTTGTGGAAGTGGTAGTGGCTTGTAGTGCAAAGTTTGCCCCGCCCATTTCAGCAGTGTGCCGAAAAAGGCAGCAAATTTAGAGTTGTGGAGGGTTCATCCGTAAATTTGACCATTTGCTACAAAAAAAGTAGAAATATAATTTAATCTTAAATTTAAATAAAATGGAAGTTTAACCTTCACACAACCCCCCCACACATATAGTTCCCAGGAATAGAAAATAAAACACACAATATACAACATATGAGAAAAATATTTTTATTTTTAAATAATTTTAACATCAAAGTTCTCTCTTCTGCAAACTCCCCCTAGTGGTTTTCGGTGAAACTGCAACGTTTGGAAGGACTTTTATTTTGAAGGCTCTCCTGCGATGGTTTGGGGTTGAGTGTTGGAGGGGGTGTCCCTTCTTTCTGTCTGTGAGTTGGTGGGTTCTTTTAAGCGTGGGTCAGACAGGGGACAGGGGGAGGAGCTTCTGCTCCAAACAACAGTCCTGCCAACAGGCTGACTACAACAACACGCCAGAGAGAGAGCTCCGTACAAACATGACGAATCTTTCTGACTGCTAACATCGAGACGAGGAAGAACAACCGTTTATAAACCCAGCAAGAAGGGGAGAAAACACGGAGAGTTTAGGACGTCCAAAGTGACCCATCAAACCAAGTCAAACCCAGAGAATCAATAAAACTAAATAAGAGGTTAAGCAACTTTTTGTTTTCACTAAAGTAATTTTCAATTTCTAAAACACTATGAATCTGTTTTTATAAAGTAAATCCCAAAACATTTACCTTCAAGCATCCTTCATAAACCCAAGTTAATAAAACCAGTAAAATAATTAAACTAGTGAGATTTTTTTTTATTTAAAATGAAACAATTCTTATGTTAAAATTTAGATTTTCAATTTTTTAAAGCATAGAAACAATAGTCATAGCTTATATGTTCAGTTAACGACCTAATTTAGAATTTTTATTTTTTGCGTTATTTAAAAAGATGATATACCTGACAGTTTAAATATCTAAATCATTCAGAACTTTAACAACTTTTTACTTATGCTAAAACAAAGGCATCATAAGCTCCGCCCATTTTGGCTACCACTGGATTTGCTGAACCTTTGAAATAGGAAATAAAATCTTTATGTACTACAAGAAACAAAATTCCTGAACCTGTCAAATAATTAGAAATAAACAACTAATTGCATTTTTATTTTTACCCATTTTTGCCTATAACACATTTTAAGCAATAGAAGCTTAAAAATGGAAAACCTTACAATTCTTAGTTTTAAAAATTGGTGAATAACTTTTAAACGTGGCAGCTTTTATACATAAATTATAAAGTATTTTTACAAACATCGCCCTGAAAAAAGGAAAATTTTAAGACTTTTACAAAAAATTGAATTTGCTCTGTCAGATTGCAAATCGAACAATGACAGAAGTTTGTGTTTGTTGTAGAAGTTTATTTCAAAGATCAACCAACTCAATTGTTTTTACTTTGAGTTTTAATATAAATCAAAATGTTTGACACACCACACTCAAGAATCCTGAAGGAATATTAATACAAAATAAATTCACTAAAAAATAAATAAATAAATAATAAATATATATGTATTAGAAATAGGTTGGGACTGCCGTACTTTATTTCCTCAATCATATTTTAAGAATCTTATAAGTTAAAGCACATTTATTCTGTTTTTTGTCTTATTTTGAATAATATTTTCTCTTGGAAACCAGATGTTGACTGCTCATTAAAAATAAATAAATAAATAAATAAATATTTCTTAGTTTACCAAAAAAAAAAAAGCTCCATGAATTTAGTTTGGGAATAGCAAGTTGTATATGAGATATAGCTGTGATCATAAAATAAAATTAATTTTTACCATTTTATTGATATGAAAAGTGTATTATTCAGGTAGAGTTTTTATTTCCAGTTAATTTCCTTTAAAGAAAATTGTGTATTATTGTTCTTGTACAATCGTGGGAAATATATATAAACATATAATATAGAAACGGTCCATCAAATGGTCCACATTGTTCGTTTCTGATAAATGACGATGATGAATTTTTTTCCCCTTAATTTAAGAAAGTAGGAAAATCGAAGTTGATCCCGTTCATCTGCACATCATTTGTAATAAAACCGAGACGAAAACAGACAGAAATTCATTTGGTTTTTATTCCAACAACTGAACATTTTTCGGGTTTGACATTTGTGAAATTTCCTTTACAAGTTTGAGCATCAATTAATGTCATTTTTACAGGATCGGTAAACTAAATAAACTCAAACCAACACAATTATTCATCATAATAATGAAGTTCTGTTGGCATTTTTGATTATATTTCTCAGAGATTTTTTTTTTACACCGAAAAGTAAAAATGAAAAAAAAAAAAAAAACATTTCCGCTTCAACAGCTCCCCATGGGCCACATAAACCAGGGAAACTACATTTCCCATGATGCTACACGATTGTCCATTAAGTTTAAGGCTTTGGTTCTCAGCCGCTTGTAAAATGCTAATCTTTAAAGAAAGCTCTTTGGAAAAACAAAGAAAACGAACCCAGTGTTGAATAGAAGAATAAATCTTTAAAAAAAATCTATAAATAATTTTTTATGATTTTTCCCTCCAGTGGGAAGAGGCCTCTAGAAGACTTTTGCACCAGGCAAGACCACAAAAACATCTTTGGTTGTAAAAGTAAAATAAAAAAACTTCTATCAGTTTGACACAGAAATCAGAAGAGTTGCAGGATTTGCTCACTAGATGGCGACGTTGCTCAGCGGAGCTGCAGCGCCGTCAGTCTGACGTCATTCAGCAGCTGCAGAAACTCGTTTTTTGGAGCCAATTTATACGATTGTGTCAGAAATGACTTTAAACAAAAAATAAAAATAAGATTTTAGAACAAAAACAACCTTTTTTGGTGTTTAGTGAGACGCAACAGAACCAAGAGGACCGTCTTTGTGAGCGACCTACATCTACTACACTGAAATACTTTTTGATCCTTTCATTTCACTTTCTAACATCTTTTCTTTCTCCTGTCTTTGTTTTTCTAAAGCATAAAAGCTCAAAACCTCTGCAGACAGACGAGCTGGGAGCAACAAAGCGGCCTTGTGTTCCCGCTCCATCAGCACCTCCACAGATCCTCAAATGCAATAAAGTGATGGAGCGGATGATTAAAAAGGGACTCGTGGTTTGACAAAAAGATCCCTTCATCGTCCCAAAGGCCGCAGTCACGCTGCTCCTTAACTCATTTTCTGTTCCTCGTCTGCTCCCCTGCCTTCTCGTATCTAAACTACGTACTCTAAACCGTCCCGTCAACCTCCAAAAACCTGTCTCACGCCACCACAAACAACTTCCTGCGCTCACAAAGCTTTAGTCCTTTGATCATGTGACCATACCTAACGCCAAAAGGTCATTTCCAGTCACTTCAACCCCAAATGTGACTCTCCAGGTTTCTCTGTACCTTCATCTGCACCATGTATGGAGTCAGATGCATGCCAAAAAAAAAAACAAAAAACAACTACAGTACAGTATTCAGTATGGAGTCAGAAGAATGCCAAAATTAACTAAATAATTACAGTACTAATTTTAAGTATGGAGTCAGGAGCATGCCAAAATTAAAAAAGACAGTACAATTTAAAGTATGGAGTCATAAGAATGCCAAAATTAACAAAATACCTACAGTACTAAATAAAAAAATATTTCAAAAATAGCATCTAAATAGCATATTTTTTTTCTATTAAGAAAAAATTAGGGGTTAATCTCAGTAGATTTTGCCCTAATTTGCAGCTTATTTGAATTTTTCAGTGTCTGAAACCATCATTATCTTTGTTCCTCACTTATGAAACAATTAATTTACAAAAAAAGAAGAATGTATAAAAAAACCCAAATATGATTAATATAACAAAAGAAACCATCTTATGAGCCGGATTAAACCTGATTCACAAAAAAAGTCTTATAGATCTAAAGAATGTAAACAATAAAACAGAGCACCCAATATTTTGGTGGGAAAAAAAACAACACCCGGCAGACTATGGGTAAATTTACTATAAATGTTTTTGTTGTTGTCCAAAAAAAAAACAAATAACTTAATAGCTGATTTTTTGTCCGTACTATAACTACAATTAAAATTATATTTTTAATATATTAAATATAATTTACAATAAAGAAAAAAAAGTATATTTTTGGCACACTTGGAATTCCATACAATTTAACAAAAATGTGTTTGTTGCTTTAAAGAAAATGTAATTACTTAGCATAAATTTCAGCTATTTTTGATTATTTCTGACCTGATTGAGCAAACATAAATTTTTTTTTTGTTGTTTAAAACCCAAACTTTTCCTAAGCTGTAGTTTGATTCCCGTATCGTCTTTCCATCTTGTGAATACATTTTTCTCTGTCTGTGTAAAAAAAAAAAATTATATTTTCTGCGTCTTTAAGATCAAATAAAATAAGACTTTCTGTAAAAAAAAGAAAAAAAACAATCAAGGATTCACCCATATAAATAAAAAAATCTGTACAGACCTTTAAAACAAACAAATTAAATTAAAATAACCCAACATATGGCCTCGAGTCTTTCACAAGTTTAACGTAAAGGAGAAGGAGGAAACTGAAGAAGTGCATAAATTAAACGACAGCAGACAGAGTGGGAAAGAGCGGAGGGATGAACAGAGAGAGGATGGATCCGTTTGGCACAGTGGAGTCAGTCTTTGGCGAAACATCCGTCTGTTCTGCTCATCCTTCCTTCAGAGTTCCTCCGTTTCATCCCACCTTCCAGGCACTTGATCCTCTCCAGAGTCCGCGGACTAAACGGCGCCTCCTCCGACCCTGTAGGGGGCAGCAGTTCTGTTTCAGAGAGGCTAAACTCTGTGCGGCGGCCCTCTGTGCTGCCTGAGCGCTTCTTCAAGTCTGTTCCGGTAAAGTTTGTAGCGGCGGACGAGCGCCTCCTTCTGTTCTTGCTCCTCTTTGTCGAGGATCAGCAGGAAGTTTCGCAGCTCTGGGATGGAGAAGGCGTCCCACTGAGGAGGAAAACAAATACTTATTGGTTTTATTTTCCACAAATACGAAGAAAACTTTTGTTTTTATTCATTAGGGAACAAATATTTAGTTGATGATTGCTGCCGTTTTAACCTTTTAACACCTGAGACATCACCAGTGATGGTAAAATAAGAAACTATCTTTAAGCTCTTTGGCCGTTTACACAATTAACACAATTCCATAGAATTCTGAAGCTGAGAAAAATGATGACTTTTATGTTGAAGTGTTGCATATCGGCACAAAGCTGCTCTTCTTTATGTCAGAATCTGTCAGTTTATGTTAAATACGAAAAACTTCACTCCAGTTCAGTGTTGCATTTTGATGCAATTCTTATTTTTTACATTAAAATAACTAGGTTTGTGTTAATTACACAAGCACTTCACTATGGTAAAGTATTGCATATTGGTACAAATCTGTTTTTTGAAATCCGTTAATTTACATTAGTAACATAAACACTCCACTCTGGTAAAGCATTGCATATCGGGACAAAGCCAGTTTTGTCGGTTTACGTTAATTACGTAAACATTTCACTACTGTAAAGTGTTGCATTTTGACGTAAAGCTGATTTCTTAACATCAGAATAGGTAGGTTTATGTTTGTTTCATAAGCACTTCACTAAGTGTTGCATACCGGCACAAAACCACTTTTATCCATGACAGAATTCTATTTATTTCTACATTAGAATAAGTAAGTCTACGTTAATTACGTAAACACTTGACTGTAGTAAAGTGTTGCATATTAACGCAAGTTGCTTTTATCCCTCTCAGTTCTGGTCAACTGTGTTTGCACATTACTACTGTTTTATTGTATATCGGTGCAAAGCCACTTTTCTCAGAATTCTTTGATTTACGTTAATCACATAAAAAATTCACTACGATAAAATGTTGCTGCTTTTCTCAGCTTTACAATCAGTTGGAATTACGTTCTAGTCAAAAATGGTTGAAGATATATTCAAAGAACATCAACAGAAAGCTCATCTGTTAAAAAATTTAAAATCACGACACTCAAATTTAGCCGTTCATTCTCATAATTTTTTTTTTTTATTTCTCACACAACAGGAAACAAAAGGACAAAAAGAAAAACAATGAAAGCATAAAAATGAAACAAAAAACAAAAGGAAGGAGGCTAACGTAACGAAAGATTATAAAATAGGCAAAAAACAAATGAAAAAAAAAATTATATTTAGAAAACTGATTTTAAAAATTCAGGAAATATAAATAAAATGTCAAAAATATATTTTAAAATGTAAACTTTTTGGTAAAAATAATCAAAATTTATACCAACAGTTAAACAAGTAACAGTAACAAAGCATCAAAGAAATTTTAATTAATAACATTTTTTGTGGTATTTTATTTTATGTGTTTGTATCGTGGAATGAAGTTACTTCTGGACTAATAAAGATGCTATTTAGAAAGATGTAAATGTTAGCACAGAGAAGATTCTTTTACCATGACTTCTCCGGTCTGCTGCTCCCTCAGAACCAAACTGAGCGAGTCCGGGTCCGGTCCGGCCAACAGACGCAGAAACAGCGGACACTCCACCTCCGCCAGTTTACACACATACACTGCAACACAAACACAAACCCGCGGATGAGTCCAAACAAACCTGCAAAAAGTATTCACGACTTCTTACTTTAAGTGTCTGAAATCATTAAAAAATGAAATATTTTAGACAAAAAGATGTTTTCATGAAGGAAAAAACGACCCGATCCAATAAACTTCTATGATTTTATTTGCAGTGAAGTAGAAAAGTCGTAAAAATGTAAAAGCTGTGCAGCTAAAATATTGTTTTTTTTAATTAACTTTCAAAATAAAAGCTTATTTTAAAATGATTCTTTTTACTAATAAAAACTAGTTTTAGTTCTGATGTTTCTCCGTCTCTAGAACTGGTTTTCTTTAACAAACACTCATTAAAAGCGGAGCGTATCCCAGCATCCATCTGCTGTCAGGCGTCTGTCTAGACGTTTTATTAGCAGCTGATCGTCTCCAGATTCACGACAAACCAGCAGAAACAGAACCAGAAACCAGCCGAATGAGTCCAGATTCTGGTCAGAGACTGAAGCCGACAGACGGTCGATCACAAACGTTTTAGAGATGATACGACAGAACCGCACACGCCAACAGCTGCTCATTCTCTGGACTGTATTTATACACTCACTGTGTGTGTGGTTGGTGTTGTGCATGTGTGTGGGAGGGAGGGGCGGGGGGGGGGGCATCTGACAAGGCGGAGCGCCCCCACACCCCAAACACAAGGAGGCCATCAGTGCTGTGTCAGCAGAAAAGCACTGGAATGACACAGACTCACACACTGACAGACATGTGCGTGCACACACACACACAAACACTAAAATGTGCACACAGATACTCACACACACACACACGCACACACAGAGACAGAAACGCGCACAAATGCAAGTAAAAAAACTCACATAGACACATGCACAAACACACAAAGTGACAGACATGCACACAAGGGCATGGTCAGACACTCACACGTGCACACTCACTAAAATGTGCACACAGATACACACACAAAGACAGAAACGTGCACAAATGCAAATATAAAAACTCACAAAGACACACACATGCACAAACGCACAAAGTGACTGACACACACACACACAAGCACATGGATAGAAACACGTGTGAATAGACAAACACACAGAGACACTCGTACTCACACGTGCACATGGACAGACACAAACACACACTTAGGTGAACATATACAAACAAACAGTAGTGGAAACGCACAAATACACACAGGTGTGCACGTTCCCACACACACGGCGAGTCTCACCTTGCTCGTCCCTCCGGCAGCGTTTGTAGAGCGCGTATTTGGCCGGGTTGTCGACCACTTTAAACTTCCCTAAAAGAGCGACGACCACCTGAACGAAAACAACGGTTCATGATGCGTTTGGGGTCTGCTGGTTTTATTCAGCTTTACTCACAGAAAACAGAAAATGTTTCAGTAAATCAAAACACGTTTCATGTTTAGAAACAACGTCAGTCACTAAAATCTCAACGTATAGAAACATTCAGTGTATCAGCTGAAAAGAACAAGAAGAGGAACATTTGAACAAAATAATCCAGAACTGTCTTTAAACCGTCTAAGGAGAACAGTCATAGTTATTATTTTCATTTATGAAAGTTTGGAGCTAAAAATAAATAAATTTAGTTTATTCACAGCAGAATTCGACAAAAAACAGGTTTTTGCCTTCATCTAAAGCAACTCTAAAATAACATATTTATAAATATTTCAGATGTTTTCTGTTTATTTAAAAAAAAATAAGTTTCATTAATAAACTAATATTTTTGTATTAGTATTGACTTGTTGTTCTGAAGCCATACTGATGCAGAAAAGACCTTTACGCCTGCAAACGACGGCGCTCCAGCGTGTTTCCCACCTGTCTGGCCGTGGTGTTGGAGCTGATGTGCAGGATCATGTTGACCTCCTGGGGGAGGTAGAACGCCTCCTCGGAAACCGTGGCTCCTTTATGGCCCCCCCGCACCGTCACGGGCCGCCGCAGATCCATCAGAACTTTGATGAAACCGGTGTACTCGCTGCTGGACCCCTGAGGAAGACGTTCCAGAAGAGGAGAAAAGGTTCAAACCTTTGGTTTCTGATCACCAACAATGTTTTTTTTTTTACTTTTCTTTGTGATTTTTAAAACTTGAACCAAATCACAATAACTCACCAGTTCTTTGAATCTACAACTGTTAAGGAATTGACATAATTTCAATGGATGCTGAAGTAAAAAAAAAAGCCCTATTAAACGTTGTATATCGGTTACTTTACTTCAGAATCAGAGTTATGCTAATTGCGTAAACGATCGAAGAGTTACGACAATTTGAAGAACGTCAACATTGAAGCCAAAGCTCAGAGTTAAAAGGTGATGTAAACATACAAAAAGTTCATCTCAGATCAGTAAATTTCTCCACTTCACATTAACGTGAAGAATAAAACTAAAACCAAGACGTAAAAGGCAGAATTTTCATTGGTGATTCAATCTAACGGGTTGGTGTTCTGAAGGAAACATTCTAGTTTGTTACTTTACAATCGACTTGAGTTTCAAGAGACAGCAGGCACTAAAACAGCTCCGGCCGGTGGCTCACGTGACTCAGGTCTCGTAGGTCGAGACTCAAACCTTGTTAGTAGCAACTTAATTCTTGTGGGTAGCGACTCAAATCTAGAGCATCTCGATTCAAGTCTCGCGAGTCGCCACTCAAGTCTTGTGGGTCACGACCCAGGAGACTTGAGTGGCGACTTACGAGATTTGAGTCTCGTGGTTCGGGACTCAAGTCTCGAGGATCTAGATTAAAATCTCATTGGTTGCGACTCAAATCTCGTGAATCTCAATTCAAGTCTCGTAGGTTGCGACTCAAGTCTCGTGGATCTTGATTGAAATCTTGTTGGTCGAGACTCAAATCTCATGAATCTCAATTCAAGTCTCGTAGGTCACGACTCGAGTCTCGTGGGTCGCCACTGACTTGAGTGGCGACTTACGAGATTTGAGTCTCGTTGGTTGTGACTCAAATCTCGTGAATCTCGATTCGAGTCTGGTAGGTCGCGACTCGAGTCTTGCTCGTTGCGACTCAAGTCTCGTGGGTCGCCTCTGACTTGAGTGTGGACTTACGAGATTTGAGTCTCGTGGGTCGGGACTCAAGTCTCGTGGATCTTGATTAAAATCTCGGTCGTGACTCAAATCTCGTGAATCTCAATTCCAGTCTCGTAGGTTGCGACTCAAGTCTTGTGGGTCTAGACTCAAATCTCATGAATCAGGACTCACGAAATTTGAGTTGTGGCTCATGAGACTTGGTTAGCAGCTCACAAGACTCGAGTCAGTTGAGTGCTGAGGCCAGTGCTGTGAGTTTCTGAAGAAAATCGTCTTAAAGCCTCGGACAAGAGAAAAGATGAGAACACGCTAAAAGAATGACAGCGGAAACCAATGAATGAGCTTCATGTGGGAGGGGCTGAGTCAGTAGTAGCTCATTAATGAGAAGAAAAACAAAAGGATACTATAATTCCCACACAATCCCACAAAAAATGCAAAGGACCTCAATAAAAGATCAACCTGACTATGAGAGTAAATAAAAAATGATAAATAAAAGTGATACATGTGCAGACAGGAATACAAAGATTTAAAGACTGATTTTATTTAATAGGATGATTTGTTGTATGTGACACACAGCTAAAAACAATCATTCTAAACCAGGGGTCT
>NC_050534.1:19475051-19476533 GCF_002922805.2 Oryzias melastigma | reverse complement strand
ACCCCTGTTCTAAACTTTCATCCACTTGCTGAAAGATTAGAGCTATTCTTGTTGAAATCATATAATCCACAAATAATCAAAAAAGTGGATTTTCAGATCAGATTAAAGTAGATTTTTTGTTCCGATTGACTCTATTTGCCGGGTTGATGATGGTGGTAAAACAGAAAACCGCTCCTGATCCCTCGTCTGATTCTGACTGCCGAAGGGTTTTCTGCTCAAGTGTAAATCTGACAGTTTGCTGGTTCTTATCAAGAACATCTCCAGCTTTCATGCAGGATTCCTCAATGGAAGTGTTGTTATCAGAAACTCGTGGGATTTCTGTTTATATGACCGAGGCTTCAGTTTGTTCGGTTGATCCTGTTGCTGTTTTCTACAAACGTGTTTGTTATACTTTATATGTTCCAAGTCCATTTCTCCATCTAAACGGAGAAAAACTACGTTTTCCATTTAATGAGAAATATTTTTATTTCATATAAAAGGCTTTTTCCCACATAAGCTGAGCGACAGCATTATTACAGGCAGAACAACAGATGAGTTCATCTGGGAGCCGCTCAGCCAGAGCTCCCAGTGCAGACAGATGGCCTCCGACGGAGGAAGAGCATCTTAATCTCATCTCGCCATATGTGCTCTCTGAGAGCGTTTGAGTGTGACGGCTGGACACGAACGAAGATCAAATGATGGAGACAAAGAAGAGCAGAAAAAAGTGGAAAGCGATTAAAGATGAGTCTTTACTTTTAGCTCTAAAGGGTTAAAAATGTACAAAATGAAGTTATTTAATCTTAAACGTTTATCTGAGCTGTTCAAGTCTGATATTTTAAAAGATACCGTACAATTATGCTTGTTTGAATAATAAAAGAGACAAAAAAGTCAAACTAAAATGTTTTAATTACTTTTATCTCACTGTTTTTTTTCTACATTTACATACTTTATTTAGAAAAAGGATTGTAGTGAGCAGAAAGCACTTCGAAGCATTTATTTTTCAAGATGATTTGATCTGGCTAAAATCGGGACCACCAGATCCCAGCAGATCTTACCGGATCTCAGCATCTTACAGCAAAACTAATCATTTCTCACAGGATCCCAGCAGATCCTACCAGATCTAATCAGATTTCTGCAATACCCACCTGATCTCACCAGATCCTGTTTTCTGTATAGCTTATAAGATTCCAGTAGATCTCACTGTATCCCAGCAGATCTTGTGCAATTCAAGCAGACCCCACTAGATCTAATTCAAATCTTTGCAAAACCCATCTAATCTTACAGACTGTAACTGTTTACAGCAAATCTTACAGGATTATAGGACATCTCACTGGATCTCAGCAGATCACACAGGATCCCTATAGATTTTACCAGATCCTAAAAAAATAAAGCTGATCTCGCATGATCACAGTAGATCTAACTAGGGGTGTTGCGGATCACGGATTATCCGTGGTCCGTACGGATCAGAAGCCACGGTTCGGGACACGTGTGTACCGCGGACCA
>NC_050534.1:19444471-19475015 GCF_002922805.2 Oryzias melastigma | reverse complement strand
ACATAATCTCTGTAGATTTCACCAAACCTACCAATTCACAAATGATCTCACAGGATCCCTGTAGGTCTGACCAGATCCTAAAAATATACAGTAGATTTCAGAGGATCCCAGTAGATCTAACCAGATACCAACAGTTTACAGCGGAACTCCCAGTATCTCTGTAGATTTCCCTAGATTCTAACAATTTACAGATCTCACAAGATCCCAGTAGATTTCACCAAGTTCTTACCATTTACAGTCGATCTCACAGGATCACAGATCAACCAGATCCCAGCAATTTACAGCAGATCTCGTAGTGTCCCTCTAGATTTGACTAGATTCTGAAAATGTACAGATCTCACAGGATCAGAGCAGATTTCCCCTGATTCCAACAGTTTACAGCAGAATTCACAGGATCCCTGGAGATCTCACCAGATCTTAAAAGTTTACAGATCTCACAGGATCCCATTTGGTTTCACCAGATCCTAACAGTTTACAGTAGATCTCACAGTATCCCAATAGATATTACCAGATCCCAACAGTTTCCACCAGATCTGTAGATTTCACCAGATCCTAAAAATAAACAGATCTCACAAGATTCCAGTAGATTTCACCAGATCACAATAATTTATAGCAGATCTCATAGGATCCCAGCAGATTTCACCAGACCCCAAAAATTTCCAGCTGATCTCACAGGATCCCAGGAGATTGGTGACAGAGAAGAAAATGAGACTCAAATTTTCAATGCATTACTAAACTACAAGGACATAAGTTGCTTAAACAGTTCCAGGTCAGAACATCAAAGTTCTCCAAAATATACAGGTTAAACATCCAAACCAATGAACAACACCTAACAGAGAAAAAAGACTGAGAAGTCTAAAAATGTAAAAGTATTTTACAGCTAAATGGCAGCTGGTTTCTGGAGTGTAACTAATCTTTGTTTCTTTGGTGTCTTTACAGATTCTCCGCCCACTAAAATACTTTCATTTTCTAAAACTAATCATCAGAATGTTTAGATTTCCTGAAGTGGTTCATTTCACAACTTCAAACCGTTTCTGCTGCCAAGCAAAGCACAGCGGGGGACAACAATGGCAGGAACAACCTCCGACCAGAGTGATGCCAGAGCTCAGGAATGCTGCAGGGAGTCAGCAGAGACGGAGTCGGGACGTTCCCGGTTCCACTCACCAGCGTCATCTTCAGGTGGTCTTTGGTCATGGAGTTGTACGCCTCGATCTTCTGCCGGATCTCCTCCGTGCTGAACTCTCTGCGCTGCTCCCGCTCCTTCTCCACATCCTGTCATGAACAGAGAAACGTGATGAGGGTCACGTGGAGCCGCAGATCACCTTCGTTGAGAGGATGAACGCCGACAGGATGTTTGTTCAACGACATTTTTATGAATATCCTTGTATCAGAGCTAGTGCTGCCACAAACGATTATTTTAATAGTTGACTAATCACAGATTATTTTTCTAATTAGTCGACTAATCGGGTCATGTGAGAAACTGGATGTTAAGAACACATCTTAACCATCATTAGCTGTAAACTAACTAAAAACTAGATATATAGGATTACCTGTGATAATGCTAGTGTGAATGCTGGAAGTTGAATTTGATAGCTGAAAATGCTAAAATTGATAGCTAAAACGCTGAAGCTGATAGCCAGCTAAAATATTAGTTAAATGCCGAAATAACCAAAAAACTGAAAAAAGCAAAAGTTAGCCAAAACAGTTAGCATGCAGCTGAAATATTAGCTAAACTCCAAAGTAGCCTAGAAGAGTGAAAAAACCCTAAATTAGCCAAAATAGCTAACATGCAGCTGAAATATTAGCTAAATTCCAAGTTAGCCTAAAAACTGAAAAAAATCCTAAATTAGCCAAAATAGCCAAAAGCTAGCAGAATGCTATTATAACTTTCAACTTTACCACACTCTGACTCCATATAATATACAGTAACGACGAATCAACTATTAAATTAGTTTTAAAAGTCGATTAGTCGACTAATCCTGGCAGCCCTGATCAGAGCGCCGTCTCATCAGAGGGTTTGTGTGCGTACGTTTGTTTTCATTTCAAGTTGCAGCCCCATAAACCACAACAGCAGAAGCATTAAAAGTGCTGGGCTGGTGGAGTATAAACAACTCCTGTAGGGTGGAGTTGGACATAAAAGGCCAAAAAAGGTCAAAGCTGAGGTCAGAGTCCATCATCATCCTCCTCAGTTTCATTCAAGCATGTGTGCAGACTCATGTCTGAAAGAGTGCACCAGCACCGTCATCACATGGGAGTCGTATAATTGTAGAGTGTATCAGAGAGAGACACGACTCAGACACAAACAGATTCATGAAACAAAAAACAGACAGATGGTCCAAGAAACTCATCCCTTTACCTGGTTCTGTTTGCTTTCAGTGCGCTCTCAATGGCCTAATAAAAACCCAAGTGACCAAAATTTTAAAAAATAAATAAATGAAAATTAAAAAAGTAAATATGCAGTTCCAGTATTTGTCCACTGGGGGCGACATTGTCCAAAAAGGGGACAAGAAAGTACCTAGAAAACCTGTCGTTCTTGTCTGACCTCACTGCAGGAAATTTACCCCCCAGACTAGATGTCCTTTATTTCCCATAATCCTCTGTCACTCCTTCTGGTAAATCCACTTACATCCAAACTGAAGTGAACCGCACCCAAATTCATCTGCAAGTGAACAGAGACCCGCCCACTCAGACCCCACACTCAAACAAAGGCGACTATCACAAGAATCCAACTCCTCTGGCACTTCATGCACCTTAAACTGCACAGGTGTCAAACTTGAGGCCTCGAGGGTCACTGTCTGACATGTTTTCCAACTAAGCTGCTACTGTTGCTTCTTATTGACAAAACACACCTGTTCCAGGTAATCAGGAGTAAATGAGGTGGGGTTCTTGATACTGGACTTCAAGACCTAGAGTTAGAAGAGGTTTTTACCTTCTGCTTAAAGCACACAAGTGACTTTGACGATCGATTTTTGCAGAGAACTACGATTTTACAGCTCGCTTTGATAATGTGGAAACCAATATATCCACGGAACTGACAACAGTTTGTTTGTTTTCACGGTGCATGCATGGTGTGGAGTGCTAGCGGGCCACTAGCTAACCCTGTATCTCATCGTCGCCAAGAATAGCAAGGAACGTTTGAAGTTCCACCGCAGACCACGGCTTGCTGTTGTTTGCAGGAATTTTCAATCTAGACTCGTGACCAAAAGAGTACACAGGAAACCGCGAAAACCCCAATGCTAACAAACGTTGGAAACGTTAGCTTAAATTAGCAATTTCTAATATCAGGTGGCTACGGTGGCTCCGCCCCAACCGCTCTGTTCCACTTTCCAATGGATCTACAGCCCCAAAGAAGTAGGGGTCGGTACTGGTTAAGGTAGGGGTGTCAAACTCATTTTGGTTCAGGGGCCACATTCAACCCGTCTGATCTCAAGTGGGCCGGACCAGTGACTTCAAAGCAAAGTAACCTGTGGTTAACCTGTTAGCTGTAGCTTTGCTTTTGTTTTGTTTTTTTCTCAGTTGGACAAAATGCCTCAAACAACCTTGTAGCCTGATCACTTATTGTCTTTTTGACAACATTTTGGTAATTGTGGTAACATAAACCCTCCACTTCTTCTTCTTCTTCTGAGCTTACATGGTGCGGCTCCGGCCTGCATTTATCCAGCGAGGCTTCAGAGCGGCAGGAACCTTATATGGAGAACAAACGGCGAGCTGAAGGAGCGTGGCAGCAGGAACACACAGACAGTGGTTAATGGTCCATTGAGAGGTTTACAGCTCAGAGAGGACAGGAACGCCAGCATGGCAGAGAGCGCGTGGAAACGCGTGATCCCAATCCGGGAGCTTTAATCCACTTCTAACATCTTTAGTTTCCTTTGAGAGGTAATAAATGGATCCAAAAGAAGGAAAAACATCACAAATTAAATTAAAAAAACTCACTTTTCAAATTATGTGGGAGAAAAATATATATATATTTAAAAAAACTAGCAAACATATTTATTCAAGTCCACAAAATCTAGAAGAAAATCTGTAATAATCCAAACCGCTTCAATAAAACTATGAATTTGTCTTTTTGACATGTATAGATTTAAAAAAATAAATTTCATCTAAATGATTTAACAAGTCTTTAATGAACCAATTCATGTATAAATTTCACCTTTAATGTTTATTTGTGCTTAAAAAATAGTTACAAGTGAGGTTAGGTAAAAAAATCTAATTAAATCAATCTGGAATTGATCTTTAATTGTAAAATCAGTATTAATTCATCAAATTGTGACTATGTTTTTCTTTTAAAGTAACCTTTTCTGCTCTTTTTAACTTTTTAATGCAAAAATTCAGGAGTTTGAACAAAATTTTTACTTTTTTTGTTTATATCACAAGTTATGCAAAAAAAGTGTTTTTTTAATTAAAATTTGATGGAAATGTGACAAAATAGTTAATAAAAAAATACATCTGAAAAGTTTTCACCATAATGATGTCACTTTAACTTAAAAGCATCGACTAAAACAGCTGATTTGGAGTTTTAAAAATCACCACGTAAATCCAGACTAAACCAATTTGATTAAAATATTTTCTAAATATTTATTTAAACAAACAACGTTCATGAAAAATATTGAAGATTTTCATCTATCAGGACTGATGAAGACACTCGGATCAGCGGTTTCAAAGAAGGAAGATCTTGTGAATAATCTGAAGCTGCAGTCGGGTCAGACGAGTCAAATCTTATCAGCAGGAAGTGACATCTGCAGGAGATTACCCAGCAGCCCACAGACCGACCAACGTTCAGGCATCAAAGTATCGCCTTCAGGAGCTCGTCTCCTTTAAGGAGGGAGGAAGACGGAGCAGAGAAGAGCAGAGGAGCCACAACACACTGATGTCATGATCTGTTTTTAGAGCCAAGTCGATCCTGCAGCTGAAAGTGGAAGATCAACACTCCACGTCTGTGGCAGAGACAAAAAAGGTTTAAAACTAAAGAGAAATGTTCATTTCTGGTGCAGAAAAAAGGCTTAAATTATTGAACTTAGCCAATTATTACATTTTAAGTTACTTGCATACTGAAAAACTCAAATGGGATAACAAAGAATGAACGCCAAACAAAAGAAACTTCCTGAAGCTTGATTAAGGAGCGCACAGGTCTGGACAGGTGAGGCGTCAGAGCAGCAACATGTTCTGGAGCAGTGATGACGACACAAACAGTCATTTTATGATCGGGTTGACTCTGATGCAGCGCTCTGTTTGAGCTCTGGAGACGCTTTTCATTAAAGCTTCTTCCTTTGTTGGTCCTGAACAGTTACCGAGCAACAATGGAAACATAAAGCAGGAGATCGGACTTCATCTTGAATTTGAGGTTTAGTCTGAAAACTTTGTTTTCCTTGAGCACACACCTGCGGTCCACGTGGAGCTCCGTCAGGACTTTCTTTGCATAAACAAATGATTTCAGTGAAGGAAGTGACTCACTTCTCAAATCGTCTTATCGGCTGAAGCCCTTCGTCACAGAAACGAGGTCATTTCGCTTCATTTGGAAACTGAAGTGAGTGTTTGAAAAGTTTTCTTCTTAAACAGTCACTGAAATGTACCGACTTTCACACTGTGCCTTCAGGAACCAACTAAAGACGCAATTATCCAAAATGTTTAAAAAAAATGAAAAACAACAAATCATGCAGCTCCAATATTTGTCCATTGGGGGGCGATATTGCCCGAACGAGAAAGTAATTTTAAAAAACTGCTAGACTGCAGACCCCCAGACTCCTCATTTCTTGAAAAAAAAAAAGACAGAAATTCTGAACAAGACACCAGAAAGAAGCTATTTATTTATGGATTAAAGCAGGAAGGAGAGTAAAAGTGATTTCCTGTTAAAATAGTCTAACAAACTATAATAAACAGAATTTTTCATCGCTTTTTGTAGTTTTGTTTCACACTACACTCTCAACTAAAAGCTCAATTAACCAACATGCCTGAAAACAAACTTAAAAGTCACACAATTCCAATATCGTCCATCAGGGGGCGATATTTCTAGCAAATAGTAGGAAGAGAAGCAACTCTGGCGGATCTTCAGAATCTAGTGCAATGCTCCGTTCTTCACGTCAGAATCCATCGAAATGGCATTAATTGCTTAAAGTTCCCCTATGACAATATTTCTTTTATTAAAAAAAAGTTCTCATTAGTGTTTTAATTATAATTATGACATTTAAAAGAAGTCCCACGGTCTAAATGTCTTAAAAAGCCATTTTTCAAGTTGATCTGAAGCCTCCGTTTGCAAAATCTCCTCTGTGGGGGCGTGGCTCTTGTTGCTCCACGCCTGATGAGGTCCATGGACAGAACTTCCTCCAAAATCCTGATTCTTTCTCCTTCCAGTTCACCAAAGACTCTTTTAGCTAATTCTCCAATGTTTATTGACTGTGATCAATACATTCAATCATTGGTTTCTCAGAGTTCTTGATAAAATAATGAAAGCTAACATCAAAATGCTCTTTCATTGATTTACAATCCTTTCCAACTGCGGTCAAATGAGCCGCCGTTCACATTTCCGTGGTCACATCAAGAAGCTCCGTGGAGTCTGGTGGAGATTTTCCAGCGTTCTCAGTCCTGCTACCGTAAGTATTGGATGAAACTCACACCAAAAATCCAGTGATGCTGATTTGACCACAGAAATGTGAACGGCGGCTCATTTGACTGCAGTCAATGTGAAGATACCATCTTCTCTTCTCCAGAACCTGAACTAGACACTAGGAACAGATGAGGGTTTAGTGCATGTGCACATACACGTTAAAACAAAAAAAAACAGGATTTTCATCAGAGATTGACTTTAAAGAGTTACTAGAATTTGAAGATCGTCAATATTGGAAAAAGAAAAATTCTGGGGTGAATTTAAAAACATATAACTCCGATACGGTTTCCAACTAAGCTGCTGTTGCAGTCTCTTATTATTATCACCTGATCCAGGTGACCAGCAGCAGCAGGTGAGGCAGGTTTCCTGAAAAACCAGCAGAATGCCGGTCATACTGGAGTATGAAGACATTTCTGAGTTAAACTTCTGCTTAAAGCTTCTAACTTTTACTGTTAACTTCCTCTATAAATCACTGGAGTCCGTTCTGTAGAACTTTTCCTCGAGATGTTTTCGTTGCTGATTTATGATTTTATGTTTGTTAAAGTGTCCAACACCTCAACATGATCTTATTAAGTTACTTTAGGTCAACCGTAAAGATGTATTTAATTAAAAAATATAAATAATTCACTTGTATTTATAAAAAATGATAAAAAGTCAGTTTTTATGGATTATTTTCTCATCTTTGTTTTTATACAAACATGGCCGACCTCTGCCCCCCCTCCCTCTCTGAGGGACTTCCTGCTGAGTCCGCGGGGGGAAGTGGAGACGGACCACACCTTTCCTCCTGACATTCCTGGACTGACGCGTGAACATGTGCAGAGGAGAACTTTAGAGGGTTCACACGTTTCCTTCGATAAGGAAACGGACAAAAAGGTTCAGCAGCTGACGGACAGAAACCCACAAACCTGAACGTTTTCATGTCGGGAACAAACAACACAAACCACAAACCAGAACTCTGATGCAAGAGTTTATCAGAACCACAAATCCAGTTTCTTTTAGAGCAATTTCTACTGTTTTTTTTCTAGAAAACAACCTTTTTAGGTCTGTATTTTTGAGAAAGAATTAATTGTATTAAAGCTTAAAGCTCCTCTTTTGTTCAGTTTGAATCTACATTTATATATTAATAAAAAAGAACCAAAACAGAACCAACAGCAACTTTAGAACTGAAATAAAGCTCATTTTGCTTCCTTGATGCACAAAATGAAGACAGAAAAACAAAGAAAACATTTTTTTGGAGCATTTATGATTTTAATTTATGATCTTAAGAGATGTTCATATACCCTTGAGAAGTACTGAGAAACTATTCAATGGCACAAATGTTGGCGCAGAAGATCTGCTGACTAAACTTGCTCTTTGCAGACTAAACGGACCGCGTGAAGACGAGAATCGGCCTTCAACACCTCCGAGGTGGACCACACACACACGAGCAGACAGGAGAACCTGATCCAGTTCAGCTATGGAGGAAACCACAGCAGGTCTGATGGGAGAGACCACCAGAGACGAAGGCGTCTGAATCCACGAGGAAGGAGGAAAACGAGAAGCTGGGCTTGAAGAAAGGGGAAGAAAGAGGAGGAAGGAAGAGAAGAATGAAGGAGGAGTGGATCTGTCGCTGTGTGGATCCCTCAGTTTGAAGTCTCACTCTGATCAGATTTACATCTCGTTTCAAAGTGTTCCCAGTGGTCATTTTAATGATGATTATGTCATTTTTAGCCACATTTTTTCAAAAAGTGTCGTTTTCTAAGACAAAATTTCTGCAGAGAGGCAAGAGTTTGTTATAAATTTGCCTTTTAGCTAAACTTAAAAGACTCACCCCAATGTAAATAGTATTTGTTGAGTTTTTAACATGTTCTTATAACATTTTTTCATAATAGAGGACCTATATGAAAGAATTTACGATTAAAACTGTGTATATGACCATTTCTCAATTTAAAGGGAAGACGAAAACCGGATACTTGAAAAAGCTCAATCTAATGACACAACTACAGAATTGGGCGGGGCCAAAGTCTACCTTTTCCGCTTGAATTCTGAAGTATACACTTGCAGGAAAGTGTTAATTTTCCTCGTCTGAGCTCGTGTCTGTATCCAAACTGAACGGCTGGATAGCTCGGATATTGCTTTGCTACGCTAGTGTTAGCTTGGGGTTGTAAGAAGCTGTAAATAAGCATGAGAGAATGTAAGCAAAGGCTTGATGGGATATTAGTAGGGCTGGGAATCACTGGGTACCTCACGATACGATACGATACGCGATACATGGTTCACGATATCGATAATATCGCGATACTGCGATAATTGGTAAAAATCCTCTCTAATAACTACCATTATATAGAACATGTTTTTTGGGGAAAATATATCCCCATTTATCTTTTTTACCTTAAACACAATCATACTAAACAACTTTTCTTATTTTGTGCAACAAATTATAGACACTTTTGTGCAACATTGCTGAAATCAGTAATACTATGTCTTTGACAAACATTGACAACAACTGAATTGGAATTATCTGTCAGATTCAATGTTAACTATAGTAAACATGATCAGCAGTGACACTACTTAGTGCAGAATTGTTGTAAACAGAACAAATATTAAATAAGTCAAGTAGTGACAGCTATCTACCTCCAAAAGAACGTCACATCAAAGGATGATGAATATAATGTTTTACAGCCTCTCTCAAAATTGACCTAATTTTTTGTGCACTTTTCTCTCACTTGAAAAGGGCTGAGCATCCAAAACTAAAGGCTGATTTACTCAGACTGTTACTTGAGATTATTTTTCCAATTTTTATCATTTTTCCATTTGGTCAGTCAGCAGTTAATAGGTAAAATCCTTAAAACACACATAATAATGGCAATAAATATAATTTTAAGTGCTTCAATTAATTAGCATTCTCCCTAATTTTACAGTGAATTCATGCACTTTAGTTCAATTACATTTAAATTTAACTTCATACATCAAATCCTGCTTTTTTATTTGAGAATTACTTTAAAATTAACATTAGCAACAAGTAATTACATTGTTTGAAAACGTCACATTATAAATTTATCGAAGTTACACCGTACAGCAGCAGGTTAAACATTGAAGTGCATGAAAGCGAAAATTCCGACGCTCCTTGAAGCGTACACAGACAACTGCGAAGCACGCGCTCAGTTCCCACCGCAAACAGGAAGTAAGTGATCGCTGACATTCTAGCGCTCAAACGAAGTCACTTCTTACCGGCTGGATCTCCTACAGATGGATGATAAATGCTGACAGGTAGGCATGCTTCACACACGCGCTACAGAGCCTGTATCTCACCGGTGCTTCTCCCGAATGAGCGCGTGCATCGCTATTAAAAGTCCGACGCAGCATGCGCCCATAGTTCCGGCGCGGGACTCAGACGCTCAGCGCTACAGCCTCTTTAAATGAAAATATAATATCGATACTTGGTGAGAACCCATCGAGAATCGATCGCAGGACTAAATATCGCGATATATCGCAATATCGATATTTTGGCACACCCCTAGATATTAGCGGAGCTAACTTCTGCGCCAACAGTCCCGCCCACAACCCAGAATCATATTTCCTAATAAGCTGCAGAAAATATGTCTTAAAAAAAAGACGGAAAACGGTTTTATGTTTGGAATTATAGTGGTTGAAGGAATGTAAACACTGGAGCTCCGGTGTAAAAGGCTAAACAGTTTTACAAATCAACAATAACCTTTTTTTGGTACAATTTTAAGCTAATCTTGCACGCTAAAGCGTATATTCACGGATATACGATTTTGAAATCTTGTGGAACTACGAGTAATGATGTATGGCCGCCATCTTGTTCTCATCCTTCTCCACCTGTGCAGTTTGTTTTATGAGGATTTCAACAAAACAGTTGCAACGCCCAATAATTACCCTATTTTCAATCTATTTCTTCATGAATTTAAATGACTTTTACAGTCTTCCTGCATTGATGAGCTAGCTGAAGTTAGCTAGCTGACGTTAAACGATTTACGAAGGGTTAAATCTTTTTAGTGACAGGAAGTAACATTACGTCAATGAGTAAGATTTTAGCCCCACAACCAGAATTGATGACAGTTTAATGCATTCTAAGGCTTTATTTTATTTAGATACAATCTAAAACATTTTAGGACTTGTTAACGATCCGTAGCCACCATGCCAACCAAACATTACCGGTGCTATAAAACGGATATCCAGCCGAACAGTTCTGAACCAGATACCAGCTCAAACCAGGAAAACATGCCACAAGAAGATGTTAAAAATACCATTTTCATCAGAGTGAGTCTTTAAAGAGTAAAATCCTGGTATTGTTGTGGTCTTTAACCGTCAGGAACAGAGTTTGGCTTCCAACTCAACCACAGCAGAGTTCAGGGTCAGCGGCGTGTGATCAGACAGGAACCAGGCGCGAGGGAGATTACGAAAGCCGAGGCCTTGAAAGAGGAGTTAAAGAGGAGCGAGCCAACAAAACTCCACAGCTTCTCCTTCGATCCTCTGAGTAACTTGTTTTAGATCAACCTAAAATCTACGGTGTTAACTGCTGTTTTCTAAGACATAAAAAAATAGTTTTAGGTACACAAATGAGTAAATATAAAACACTGAAGTGTCAGGAGATCCAAAAGGATTCTCTGAATGTGGAATATTTGATTTATTGAAGTTCAACTTCAGCAAGACTTTCTTTTTTTAGAATAACATGATGTTCCGTTTAAAGCTTTTACTCCACATGATGAAGTGTTTAGAACTCCATATCTATCTTTAACAAACAGAAACAGAGGCACCAGGAAGTGAAGTAGTACTTTTTAAACAAAATTTCATTTAGTACCTCGCAGCAAATAATCTGGCTTTGAGGCGATTATAAATTCATCATGGGCACGCATATAGATATGTCAATACGCAATCACGGCGTGCAATCCGCATTCGAGAACATACTGAACGTGAGTCTTAAATGCGCTTTTAGCATATGGTGTTACGCTAGCCGATTCTAGCGCATGTACCTACAATGGAAGAGGTTTGGTGTGAATCGTCAAAGTGGTGCAAATCTAGTGAATCTTGCTCCAGAATTTTCTTTCACACCTCTCTTCTGATATACGAAAGACTTTGTGTCGTACAATTCTGTCGGGACACAAACTAATTTCTCCTTAATGATCAGTTTTCAAACGACTGGTACTTTTTTGAATGAAAATAGGCGCTAACCAAACGCAAATACGGCCGAAACCGAATTCTGCGCCTACCCATCCAAATAAAAAAATTGTGTTTTCAAATTTGAGGCTACTACCATTTGATGATGTCATCAATAGTTGCCATTCAGCCACGTTAATGCAGAGCTGCTAATGCTCTGAAATGCATAACATCGATTTTAACATAATTTCCACTGTAAGGGTTAGCCCATACAAGAACTATTTCTTTCAACCCTATCCCTCTAAATGCCCCTTCAGTTGGAGGGGTAGGGAGAAGCTGTAGGGGTAGGGAAAGGATTCGCATTTGGCCCAGCAAATCTAAATCACCAATTGGTTAAAATTCAACTGGTTTAACTTTCAATGGCCGTGCGTTTTGTACATAGAGCCAACAAACGAACTTAAACTTTCATAGAGACGCAAAAGTGCGTATTTACACACCTTTACATAGACCAGGAGTGTTCCTAGCCAGGCCTCGAGGGCCGGCCTCCTGCTGGACTTCCAAAAACTCCGTCTTATCTGCTGCTGATTACCTGGATCAGGTGTGTTTGGCCAATGAGAAGCTTCAATAGCAGGTTGGTTGGAGAGCATGTAGGACACCGGCCCTCAAGACTTTTCATTCGAAGTAGTAGCTTGAACACGTGTTGGCGAGGGCGGTGTAAACAAAGCTTTAGGGTTGAGGAGTGAATGCATGAAGTCTGGTTTTCTGATGGCTTCTCAGAGCAAAAACATCCTGAAAAACGCCAGGCTGTACTTTAGCACACGTTCTTGACCCAATTCAGGTCAGAGGAGACGAACCAACAGAACAGGAAGTGCCCACAGCTGAAAGGTTTCCTGCATCTGTAAGATCACGAGTGGAAGACCGCAAACATCTCCAGGCAAATGTCCACCTCCATGTTTGTTTAGCCGTTCCTGCACCGGCCTTTTCTCATATTTGTTCTTCTTTATCAGACTGGTATCAGACAAGCTGATGGAAAAACCGGTTCTGCTGCATGCTGTTGACCTAACCAGTCATCTGCCAACACCTCCACCCCCCACAGCTGGCTTTTCCTGACTTCTAGCACCTCGCTTCTGATCATCTCCCCTCCGCTGACCTCAGAAACCTGGAGCGAGCTTTATGGTTGTCAGTTTATGACCTCAGAAGAAAGAGTTGGGTTACACAGTGAGGTATCAGAGGATCATCAGCCGCCGCTCAGCCACAAAGACTACAATGAGGCTTTGACAGGAGGGAGTGTCTGAACTGATGGAGTGGAAACCCCCCCAAGATCAAACACCCCCCTCTACACCATCAAAACACTGAGGAGTTTTCAGCAACAGGGAGAAGAACCTTAATGTACAAAACTCCCATGTTTCTCATTCAGAAGGGGGAGAACCTGCTAAGGATGATGGGATATCTGACACGTCTGCATACCATAATAATAGTCAGAATGACTCACGTTACAGAGGGATGAGTGGTAATGTGCTTCTAGTGCACATCTGAACACAATGATGATCAGTTTATCAAAGAATGAAAGAAGTTGAGGCTGAATGGAAAGAACTAACATCTCGACTACAAATGCCGCCGTGCGCCCACCTGCCAAAATCGCTGAAAAACTTGCCACTTTGTAGCATTTCAGATTTATATAATCGTAGTCTTAGCATCTATACAAAAGCAAAAACATCATTTTAATAGCTGGAAATAAATCCAGGCGTCAGCGGGTTGAAGGGAGCGCAGGTGTGTCCTGAAAATGGAACGTACCATTATCATACATGTGGTATGTGTATCGTGAAAAAAAAAAGTATCATCTGTATGACACACCTGCATCTCACCTACTTCACTTTAAGTTTTTGACCTGTCACCCGCAGCATGCCCATAGGAAAATATAGAGTATGAACATTTTTGATCTATGGGCTCACTTAGCGATCTACGACCTTGATATTTCCTTTGACCATTTTTCGCCTCCAGACAGCCCGTATCCACCAATTGGAACAAAAGTTTTACGTGTGCCAACTACCGTAAAATTCCAGGTTAACCAAAGTATTTCACACTTGTGACCTGTCTTACTCCTTTCTTGTACTGCCTTTAATTTAACTCTTAACCTCCTACACTTCCTTTGTGGAACTCGACTCCTTCTCTTTCAGATAAAAATACACAACATGTTTACCAGAAAATGTGCTCTAAGAAAGGTCGTCTATGGATGAACACAAAGATACTTCAAGAGATTGTTTCCAAAACAAAAAGGCAGCTGGATGGCTCAGTTAATGGCATGCCACTACATACAATTCGCACATTTTCCATGTAAATAGTTTAAATTCTTTTATGATACATGTGTGATATATGTACTTCATAAATGTTTCTTGCGTTTGTCATTCCTTGATGTGTAGAGACGTCCGTCAAGAGTTTTGGGTCTTTATGTGAATTTGGTTTTGAGCTGTTCAAACTTGTCAATTGAGAATTATGCACAATTATTTTACGCAATTGTGCATCATTTTTGCAAGATGCATATGGAAATTTGTGGTTTTCTACGACTATTCTACGCATGTATAACGGACGTTTTAAACATGAACCACCAAAGTATAACTTTTATATCGTATATACAGCGCACATATCACATTAAAATTATGTAATTGACGCACAAATCACTGCATATAAACCCCGTGATAATCACGCAAGGTTCATGCACAACTCCAGTATTGGGTGACAGGTTTATAAATTGGCAAATCTTTCACCCCTCCAGTGGTCTATACAGAGTGGGGGTCTAAGGGTCTTTAAGTCTGGGTCTCCCTGTGCCGGTCCCCAGCCCGGATAAAATACATTGTTGTGTCAGGAAGGGCATCTGGCGTAAAACTCTGCCGAACAACCGGAGCAAATTAAGACGTTTTGGTATATCCCCTGAAGAGATATATTGTGAAAAACATTTAAAAAGAAAATTAAGGGTCTTAAAATGCTTCAGTCTACTAAAGCTCAATGAAGTTTGACATGTGAGGCTCAGAATAAAGAGTTTGGTTGTTTCCTCTGATCTGAACTCAATCGTAGAGATATCCTCCCACTTACAATGATGTTCCCTCCCCTCAGAACGTCTCCTGAAGATCTGCTTGCTCTTTTATCATCAGCAGACTCACTTTCTGCGGCGCTTCAAAGAGCGCTGCGGTTTGGAAATAAACTAAGCGCTACCATATGAGAGCTACAGCAGTGAAGACAGAACAGCTCCATTAGCCAGAACCCAGCGCCAGAGCTCGCCCGCTTTCCAGCATGCAACAGTAAACCCACTTTAACCTCTGGACGGTCGCCTCTGTCCGTTTGACCTTCAACCTGCTGTAAAAACGATGGAGAAACCTTGAGGTGGTAAGATGACGCCGAGCTCACTAGGGGTGTAAGAAAATATTGATTCAGTGAAATATCACGATACTTTATTCGGCGATACTTTTATCTATTTAAAATACTGACAAGACGATGTTTAATTAATTATTTCAAGAAAAGTTCAGTCTTACTTGGGATACACATTATATCAGGACACCTGTATCGCAATACGTATCGTATCACCAGACTCTTCTCAATACACACCCTTAGAGCTAACTGTCAGTTTCTACAGGAGAGAGGATGTGACGGGACGCTCCACCACCTGTTCACGCCGTCTGAACGACAGCGGCAGCTGCTGGGGGCGTGGTCTCCCCAAAGAGCTGTTTTAGCTAACGGGACGGCCCGAGTCAACCCGTTTTAAAACAATTCCCCAAAAAACTGTCATTTTCTAGGACATAGTTCCTGCAGAGCAGCAGAAGTTGTGAACCATGGTCCCTTTTTCTCACTCTGCTGAGAGCTCTCTGTTTACATGCTCTCCCATCAGCCTACAACCCCTCACGGAAATAAATACCCAGAAATGCTACTTATTTTGAGCTTTATTATCTTTATATTTGTCCTCCAACATCAGAAAAATAAAACGAGAACGTGTTCAAAAACATGATTTTCTTCAAAGTGGGTCTTTATGAAGTTCTTTTAGTATTAATTTGTGCAGAAAACCTCTTAGTGTCGTAAATGAAGCTGAAAGACGGCTCGGCTGTGAGGGACAGAATAGGACGATAAGATCTGCCGTTCTGGTCGTCAGTCTGTCTATCCAGAGTCCTTGGAGATAAGAAGCTCCAAGGTAACTTTCATGACACTTCAAACTAAAAATCACACAGCCCGATCAGGAAACAAAAGCGTTCATGTTGATTTTAAATTCTTGCTTTAAAAATAGTTAAAAAGGTTGATGATGTCAGCAACCAGGAAATAGAGTTCTGGTCAGACAGGAAGCAGAAACACATTTGGAGGAATGTCCCATAAACAAATCGATCCTCCAACAGAACTCAGAACTCTTCAGCTCATTTGAAACCCAAATTTACTTTCTTTACACGGACAGAGGAATCACCACTTCCTGTCTGAGAGGAGCTCCAGCCGTGAGCGAGCGGCAGAGAAATCATAAGCAGATTTATGGGATTTTACCAGAGAGGGGCCGCCATGTACGGTTAATAGCAAGAGGCATGCTGGGATTTATTGCTTCATGTGTTTTCATAAAAGTGTGGAAACAGAGGAACAACTTTTTATGCTGAATGACTGACTTCACTGTTTTTTCCAACATTTCATGTTGAAATAAAGAAACTTTATTGGTAAGAAAATCTAGACAAAAATGATCAAAGAGAAACTTAAATGTTTCATAAAACTTTAAGTTCAACATTTCAGCTGAAGGCATCAGAACATCTAAGAGATGGGCAGACGGTTTAATAGAGACTAGAAGAAATATTTAAAGAAAAACAAGTTTAAAAGGAACTTTGTGTTAAAACAATAAAATGATATATTTTTACACCAATTCATTTTTCATTCTTGTAAAGTTATTTTTTCCCACTTTAAAAAATAAAAATTTCAAGCTTATTCTAAAAATATTAAGGTGGTTTTAGTTACTTTCACATTAAAGTTTGTCTACATAATTAAGTTAGAGTTACAAAACTTTGAGAACTGTAAATGTTTGCCTGAAGGAGGCATTGATCGCTTATATCAAATCTTTTTTTCATTAATATCTTTATATTCTTAAAACAAAGAAAGTCATAATCTTGTATTTTGTGCTGTTGTCATGGTGACGTCAAAGAGTGGAGTCACAGAATATCTTGGTTATTTGAGAAGATGAAACCTGTTAATAATTCTTCCAGTTGCGCTGGAACACATAAATTTTTGCTGCGTCTCTTTAGACAAACTACAGAGTCACATTGAGTCTTTTATTTTGAAATTCTCCCAGGATCCGATTTCTGACTCATTCTTGCAGACTTCCTGTGTGCTAAATCGTGTTTTTATGATGCAGCTGTAACAATGCGCAGACATCAAAACTTGTTTGTATTTAGCACAGCAGCAGGGGGCGCCACTTCCACATTCTGGTCTGGAGAGGCTTTTATTGTGGAGATCAGACCAACTGCAATACAACTGATGACTGTATCTGAGAATTGGAGCGAGTGAGTGTGATGTCATTCATAGAAAATGCTTTTTTTTTCAGCTCCAATTAAATGAAGTCAATTCAGTTGCCATTTTTTTCGTGATCTGGACGCCGCCATGTTGGAGCCAGACGACATCAGTGAGCAGTGATTGGTCCAAGCCGGTTGAGTCGACGTTTCTATGGCAACCACTCTCACCAATTAGGACTAAGCTTGTTGGAAGTCCACACTCTTACATCTTGAAAGCGAGCTACAAAAAGTCCATCAAACGTTGTGAATGTTGGATGTGGGAGTCAACAGGCTCCTCCTACTTTATTGATGCATCTGATTGGTCCGTTTATTACTTGAATAATGTGAACTACAGAAAAACTATCACCAAAAAAAAAACAGAAGATTATGAACAAGTCAAAAACAGTAATAGGATTTTGTGGACACTTCCTGTTTAGAATGCCAGAGGAAGGAGCCACTCAGTCCAGTTCTCTATATACAGTCAACAAATACAACACAGATAAGAGTGAGAACTGAGAATAATTAATCTCATCCACAAGTCGACAAAATAAACTACTCGATTGCAGCGCTTCAGATGCTAACAGGTCATGGCCAAAGTCTACTTCATTAGCTACTATTCAAATGATTTAGTAAAGTTTCTGAATTGTTTTTGTACCGCTGTGCAAACATGAAACAGTTTAAAGAGGAGAAAAACGTGTGGTAATAACACGCGCTCTCTTTGCTGTAGACTCCATGTGTTTTATGGTCCACGCCTTCGTCCCAGATTGATAACAAAACCATAAAAGATTAATTTTTCACAGAGATTTTACTGAGGTGACTCCCATAAAACAACAACCAAAACCAAAAGTCAGCAGATGGAGATCAGCGTGAGCTGGAGTTGAACCACCTCAGAGCTCTGGAGGAAAGTCTTGTTGGTTTACGAGTCTTCTTCTCTTGTTTATGACTTGTTCATAAAATCTATTCATGACCAAAATATTTTTTTGATTAGACTCCAACAAAAAACAAAAATAAAAATGAAGTCACTTCAGAATAAGTCTTTGAACTTCCTAATTCATAAGAAGAAGCTTCGTCAACTTGCCTAAGGAGGAATTTAAAGACCCGTTCCAATGAAAATGTGTTTTTAACATATTCTTGGGTTATTTTTCTGATGAAAATAAAAAAAGGAGTATTTAATTATTAAAATCGTGTTGGATAAGGAGCAGATGAAAACCCGTGGCTTGGGAAAAAATTTAGTTTGTGACACAGCAACTGCCAAAGTCTCCCTGCTCTACTACAACTCTAAACCATCCACTTGAAGACAAATAGATCCATGAATACAAATTTTTTTTGAATCGATCTAAGCTTAATAAATCAATTATCGATCCATAAAAATAGAGATCGATCTAACGCATAAAGCTAAAGTTCGGTAGCTTGATGCTAACATTTTATGGAATATCAAATAGGATGGCTAATGCTAACGCTTGGTCGACCTAAACATACATTGCTCACTAAATTAACATCTTTATAAACTCACAAGCATTAATTTTCCAAACTCTTTTAAATAAATATTTTTAAAGTATAGTTTTTTGCTCATTCTTTGCTTATTCCTCTGGAAAAAAGTGTACTGCTTTAGCGCTATCGCCACCTAGTGGCCAAACTGAAACACCCTAACGTTAGCTTGGGGGTTGTGAGGTGCTATAAGCTAGTAGGAGAGTGTAAATAAAGGAACGCTGGGAAATTAGCTAGGCTAACAGTCCCGCCCACAACCCAAAAGCAAATTTCTAATAAACTTCTGCTGCTCTGCAGAAAATATGTCTTTAAAAAACAAAAATATGTCTTATATTTAGCCTAAAAACAGCATATTTTTTTTAATATATACAGAAAATCTTCTAATTTCTCTATTTACTGGTTTATCTCTTAAACTAACAAACATAAACAAGTGGGAGGAGCCAACTGTTTTTAAAACAACATTTTAGTGCACAGTTTTAATTACGCAACTTCAAGCCGGACGATATAATTTGGTGAAGGTGAGACTTTTTATGGGTGAACATCACATGAATGACTTGAGTTTTGAAAGAAAATGATTCTGTCCATACAGGCAATTTGTTTTATTCTTTCAAAGCTTTAAAATAAAAGCCTGGAAACGTCAAAACTACAAGTTGACCATTTTTGATTGACGCCTAACGTAAATCAAATTCTAAAGTCAAATCTAACAAAATGACTGGAAACTTCCATCTGATCTGGACTGAAGACGAGCAGCTCTAGCCGTCCATCCATCTATGCCCATGTGTCCATGCTTGTCCGTTCCGGGGGGGGTGGGGCTGTCCTCATGTGACACGCTGGTCAGCGTGACATTTCCCCGACAGAACCACCATTCTCTAAAAAGGTGGCGAAGCGGCCCGAGAGCAGCTGGGACTGCAAGGCCTGGAGGAGAGACTCCTCACTCAACACACCGTCCTTTCAAGTTCCTAACATTCCTGCTCCCTGTTTGCACTCCTCCTCATTAAACTTCACTTTATAACAAAAAAATTGTTTCAATTCTGAGAGTCAGGCTTGAAGAAACTGCAAAAAAATGACTGCATTTCAGCAGAAAATGTCCCTTTCTCCCCTCAAACAAACATGAACCTGTTCTGCTGTCCAGCTGAATTTCTGGAGGAGTAAACAGCTTTATGCAAGAAAAACACTTCGACTGAGAGGAAACTCAACTTGTTTTTAGCAAAATAACTACTGAAAATGTTATTTAAGCTCATTATAAAGAAAAAAGTGTTTTCTTTCCATCAAAATTAACTAAAATTAGCCAAATGTTGAAGTTTTTAACCAGAATCGGTAAATACAAATCTGTTCAATTCACAAAGATTTAGAAAACGTATCTGGCCAGAAAAGTAAAACTTCAGTCATTTCTCTCATTCAAACCAGAACTTTAAGGTGACCAGTTAGGAGTCCCCGTGGGTGGCGGTGGCATTCGCCACTCAAAAGACGAATATAAATAAACGTCTAATCTCTGGAAAGCCACGCGTTTCCCCGTCTCAGAGCAGTGCCACACATTCTGTCCCCGCGGCGGCTGTAATTACTGCAGGCATGTGGGGAAACCGCCCCGCAGAAGCCTGGACCCCACGCCACATGCTCTGCACACAAACACGCCCCCACCAGGAGGCCTGGAGGCTCCTGGAGAAGGGCTGGGCTCCTGCATCCGGCAACATCTGACTCACAACAAGCAGTTTCATCATTCGTTTTCTTATGTCAAACAAGCATTTAGTAGATTTGTTTTAATTAAATGGGAGCCAAACACTCCATTAAAGCAATTAGACCCTTTTAATGCAAACTGTTTGACTACAATAGGAATATGTTCAATTAAATCAACCAAAAAAGTATATTTGTGTGGAAAAAACATACAAAAAATATTATTGCGACATATTTTAAAGCTTAACTGTCAAAATAAGCTATTTTATATAAATAAAAAATAAATTGATGTAAACAATAAATGCACTCAATAATTATGTTTGTGGAACAAATTAAAAACAAAAAAATACACGTTAACTGTATTTGAAAAGTTCTATACTGTTTTTTAAAAGCTATACCAGGCTTTTATTTTGAAAATAACAATAATAAATGCGTTTATTTTTAAACATAAACCAAACATTCGTTTATATTTAATGACATTTTAATAGAAACCCTTGAATGTTAGCTTTAATATGCATCAATGGCTCATTTTGTGTTATTTATCTTGAAATAAAACAAGCATGAAGAACGTCACGCGCCTCCAGCCGCGTGCCTCTCCCGGCTTACCTTTCCCTCGGTGGCTTTTGCGGGGGGTTTTTTGAAGAAGGAGGTCCTGGCCGTGAAAAAGTACTCCTCAGAGTCCTCCTCCAAGCTGCTGTAGCCGCTGCTCATCGTGCTGTTCCACGTCATTGGCCTGGAAAAGGTCACATCCAGCCGCCGACTCCTCACAAAACCCGCGCGGCTTCGGCGTCAACAGGCTCCGGGGAGAGTTCCTCCTTCCAGTCCGCTCGACCGTCTCCTTAACGCGGCGTCCGTCACTCCGCCGGCATGCCCCAAACTTAGCCAACGCGTTCGCTTTTTAGAGTCAAAAATTATTCAGGCGGAAGCGTATTTACGTCTCCGATTAAAAAAATGAAAAAAACAAATCCGTAAACTCCAAATAATTAGCAAATTTCAAAAGAAACTTAGAAATCCGCGTGAGACTCCTGCCGCCGCTCCCGGTACTCTGTTCAATGACGGTGACAGCCTGCCAACTACAGTAAGGCCCCGCCTACTACAAAAAAAAAGTCATTACAACCAATCAGCGTCTGGCATTTCAAGTGTTCCCGCCCAAGACAATTTGCCAGCCAATCAGAGCTTATTAGTCCATTTAAAACTAGCAACAGACAATAAATGATTGTTTCACAAATTTAAAAGGATATTAATGAATGTTTTGTTTATTTAGAAGGAGATTGGGTGTTTTTTTTAAGTTGTATTTTTTATTCAAGCAAAAAAAAAAATGTATTAAAAAGATAAAATAAAAAAGCTTTAAATAGGTGCAATCAATCAAGAACATAAAGATAGGTTATTGCTATTTGGAAAAAACTAAATTTTTAGCAAATTAATTAATCAACACATTAAGAGCTAAAAAAAATAAAATAAAATTCTTTGTGACACAAATTTTGTTCCACAAACATAAGCAGGTTCCATAAAATCACTGAAACATCACAAGTAAATAAAGTAAAGCAAAACTTTCCATGTGGAGCACAATTCTTTTATTTGTCTCAGACCAGTTTTTTCAGTTCTCTTGTATTGAGCTTCCGATTAGCTGTTTATTCAGCTCAGAGCGACGCCCAGACTTTCAGGTTGACCGAGCAACTACCTGTCAACTGCAAAAATAGTCCTTTTTACTCAGAAAAGGCGACTGGTTTTTCATGTTTAGCATGATTTTTTTTTGCCTAGTGGTACGAAACACAACACCAAGGAACAGGAAGACAAAAACATGATAAAAACTTAAGAAAGTTCAGTGAAAAGCAACTTTATACACCAAAATGTGTATGTGAAATGATCAAAACTGGACCAGAAAATCACGATAAGTTGATATAAAATAATGAAGAGATTAGAAAAGCAATGTAGATGTAAAATGACAAACTAAGTGTTCAAAATCAAAAATTCTTGATGGTAAAGTCCTTTCAAAACACCGTTTTGATTGCACAACACCAACAAATATAGTTACTCGCCTAAAACCCAAATTACAGAGCAGATTTCTGCAGCTTGAGTCCAAAAAACATCTAAAAACAGCTCAGATGTGCCAGTAAATAAACAGTTTCTTACCTCGATCAACAAGCAACAAACAAATGCAAGTTTTCCAGCGTTCCTCCTCTGCTGCATCCTTTCACTGCCGCAACTAGCAGCAAATAAACCCAAAACACAAACGCCCAAGGGGTTTAATAGCCACTGCTGCTGGACTGACGCATTCACCGGTGAGTTTCTGTTAAATTACAAAGAGCGATTTAAGCTAGCTGTTTGGGTGGAACCAGACTGTAGACATAAAAGCATCAAAGCTTTTATTTCTAATTTATATCTCAGATGAACTTTTACATGACGGATGTGAAGGAATGAGTCAAAGTCCCTGCAGCTGAAATATTTCTATTTTACGCAAGCTGTTCACCAATGTTCAGTTTGCTCCTGCATTGTTTGTGTCAGCTAACCTGAGAGCTAGCCTGGGGCGAATGTTCCATTACTTCAGTTTTCTGCTCAGATGATCTACCTCCAAAAGTTTGATGGACACTCAGCAGACATCAAAAGCCTTAAAGCCGCGACGCTTTCTTGGTGTCTCGGCTGACAGAAACGGTGTCACGTGAACCTGATAGCTTTGTTGGTTTGAGTCACTCTGTGGTTGTGTTAACCTTTTGTCTGGATGATAAGGAGTCCTTAATCAAATGATCTGAAGCGGAAAAAACAATTTACAAAACCAGGTGCAGCCAAGCTTTAAAAACCGAAAAAAATGTATACAAACTGCAGGTAAAAACACCTGAAGATCATTTTCATTGAAGTTAAAAAATATTCAAATATGTTTGACATAATTTTACTCTTGACACATTTTCTTTTATTAGATTAAACTGAGCAGTAAAGGCCAAAAAGCCCCTTTTTGACTTCCTGTTTGAAGCCAGTTCAAAAGACAAAAGCATCCATAGATAGACCAGATCATCACTGATTTGCAAAATACATTAAGAGTCTCGTTAGTTTCAAATTTTAAATCAATTTCTCTGTTTTTTTAATATCCTTACCAACTGTACTATGGTTGTATTTTTTAATTGAAAATATCATCATTTTATTTTACGTTTGAGATCCAAACAGCACAAAAAGTGTGGTTTATTGAAGGATTGGGGGTGTCATCACTTGAAATCTAAAACAGTTTTTCTGTATATGTTCCAGCAACTGACACTTTTATTTTTTACCATTTTTTAAAAAAATCTTTAACTCCAGGGTTTGATGGGGCTTCATATCTGCAAACCTGATTCTAAAAAAGTCAAACCAATAGGTCACAGCACGAGTTTCTGTCTTTATAGTCGTTTTATAAAGAGAAATATTTGAGGGTGAACAGGATATAATACGAAATTTGCGATAAAAGAAACTTAATTCAGATTCTTGCTGTGGATGTGTTTGTTTTTTCTTTTTCCTACTTGTAATCCATGAAATTCATTTACACACAGACTGTTTTCACACTAAAGTGAGCCGTACTAGAGTCCGTTTACAAGTGGACTGAGACTCTAGTCCTCAAGTGGATCAGAGTTCACTTCTTTGATCTCCAGAGTTCAGGTGAGTTTACTCAACTTACTGGATGGATGGGTGGATAGATAGATGGCTATTGTAGGTAGATGAATACTGTAGGGAGATAGATGGAAGGATGGACAAATGAATGGATGCACTGATGGCTAGATAGAGAGAGAGAGAGAGACAGACAGAGATAGAGAGATAGAGAGAGAGATAGATAGAGAGATAGATAGATAGAGAGATAGATAGAGAGATAGATAGAGATATAGAGAGATAGAGAGATAGAGAGTGAGATAGAGAGTGAGATAGAGAGAGAGATAGAGAGTGAGATAGAGAGTGAGATAGATAGAGAGATAGAGAGATAGATAGATAGATAGATAGATAGATAGATAGATAGATAGATAGATAGATAGATAGATAGATAGATAGATAGATAGATAGATATTCTTTAATTTTGGATGGATGGATGGATGGATGGATGGCCAGACGCACACATGGATGAATAGAAGGATGGATGACTAGACGGAAGAATGGATGAAAGGATAGCTGGATGAATGGACAAATGGATAGATAGATAGAGGGAGGGATGGATTGCCAGATAGACATGGATGACTAGACAGAGGGATGGATGACTAGATAGAGAGATGGATGACTAGACAGAGGAATGGATGACTAGATAGAGGGATGGATGACTAGACAGAGGAATGGATGACTAGATAGAGGGATGGATGACTAGACAGAGGAATGGATGACCAGATAGAGAGATGGATGACTAGACAGACATATTGATGGCAAGATAGCTGGATGGATAGAAGGATGGATGACCGGACTGATAAATGGATGGAAGGAGAGCTGCATGAATGGACAAATGAATAGATAGATAGAGGGAAGGATGGATGGATTACCAGATAGAGAGATGGATCACTAGACAGAGGGATGGATGACTAGACAGAGGGATGGATGACCAGACGGACATATTGATGGCAAGATAGCTGGATGGATATATAGATACATGGATGGATAGAGGGATGAATGGTTGGGTGGATAGATGTATCTATTTATGTATGGATGAATGGATGGACAGGTGGAAAGAGAGAAAAATAGACTTTATTTTGGTTAGAAAAACTCTGGCACCTTTTTTCAGAGGTACCTGGGCAGGTCTAAGAACAGACGCATAGATGAACGTTTGAATCATTCAGACGAACTAAAGCAAACTTTCTATGAAGATGAACCCTGATGGGAATCGATCCGGCTACCAAAGACTTGTTCTGAAAGCAGCTTCAAACACAAAGGTCTTCATAACCTGAAAGCTGTTGTCAAAGAACACAGAGTTCTAGTTTAAAACGAGAATGTTCCGGCTGTAAAGTTTGACATTTTAAACTGCATTCTTATCCTTTCATGCCAGTTAATGTTGCTCCTCTGAAAACTGAACGTATTTTTCACAATAATAACAGAAAATCCACGTCTTTTCTCAAAACATTTGCACACAAAACTCTGCTAAACTGCACATGTGTGAACAGGCTCCTGGTTGAGGTTTTTTACTATGAAACATCCAGTTAGAGCTTTGGGTTTATTACAGCAGGAGTGTCTCCATAATTGGCTGCTGTCGTCATTCGCCTTCATAAAACCTAAAAGCCTGTTTTACATCGGGTTTAAGTCCGAGGTGACTTGACTGTTGGGTTTATGCGCGCGTAAAAAGAATCCGATTCTCCAGCGTTTCATAAAAGGCTTTATATCGCCTTTTCATGGGCCAACAAATGGAAACTGTTACTCAGAAGTGGGGTAATCTAATTTACTCCCCATTTCAGCCACTTTCTTCAGAGTGTTCCCCACTGAACAGAATTTTAAAGGTTTCACTCTGATACCAGTCATTAAAAAAAACCCATAAATATCAGCAAAGCAGGTTCAGCTGCCGTCAAACGTTTGGGTCCAGCTGCAACAAATCAAGCTGAACCCACTCCTACAGCTCCGCTAAAGGCCACAGGTTTCTGGGCAAACAGGCTCTAATTTAAAACCAAGGAGGTCAGAAAAAGACCGCAGATAAATATGAAACCTCTGGAGCTGCCAAACCCAAATCTGTGCCTTTGAAAAACAGCAGAGATCCGTCCAAAACACACACAAAGTGCATCGATAAGCAGGGATATCGTCCACAGTTCTCCTTTGTTTAGTTCAAAATACATTAACCCAAAAAGACGTCTAATCTTCTCATGAACTTCAGTCTAAACTTTTGCACCAAACATTTGAGAACTTCAGTTTTTTGTTGTAACAACACTATCTGTCAACACATCTCATAACATTAGAGACTCTTGAATTTCCTTTTTAATGGAGATGTTGAAACATCTGTGGGAGGAGCAGCTTCATATGCGAGTTATGGAGGAAGAAGAAGTTTCATTAGTATTTTTTGCTTGGGTTAATTAAGCAGCCTCAGTCTTTCACTCAGAGAGCCTTTTAATTAAAAACGTCCTGGTGATAACATTTAAAATTAAACCAAACCTCAAGTTAGACTGTCTTTCTTACAGAGTGTAATAATATAATGAAAATTAGGGGGAAAAAAAATCGATTCGGCAATATATCGCGATATTTCATTTGGTGATACTCGTATCGATTTAAAATGTTGACAAGATAATATTTAAGAGTTTGTGTTAAATGTTCAGACGGCCTTGTGGTTTTGTTGTTATGAGAAATATACTACTTAGTTTAGTAACTCAGCTGGTTACCGAACCGAAACTCGGTGCCACATTGCTGCCAGAATCATATAAAAACGTGGATTGTGGCGCTTTGTAACGGGCTCAGATAGCGGGTCATGAACAGAGCTTCAGCTTAAAAAAATAGTGAAAAATAGTTGTAGTATAGTCGTGGGAAATATCATGATACGTATCATGAGACGTGTATCGCAATATACATTTTATAACCTTTCTCCTGCCAATAAACATCCCTAATAAAAACATAATGTAAGAATAATCTAAATGATCTCAAACACTTCAATAGTGGCTATAAAAGTCATAGTATCATTCAAATCTAAAACGATCATACTGTGAAGGTGATTTTGCCATAGAATCTATATAGTTTATTAATTATCAAAGCTTTGTCTGTATATCAAAGCACATTTTAAATTTTCCATAGCAACCATACAGTTTTATATTAATCAGGGCTTTGCAAAGATGTGCGCCAAGTTTGGTGTCCCTACATCAGAGTAAAATGTTTAATTTTCCATAGCAACCATACAATTTTATAATATTCAAGGTTTGATAAACATGTGTACCGAATTTAAGGTCTCTGTGTTTAGATTAAAATTGGAATTTTCCATAGCAACCATAAGATTTTATAATAATCAAGGTTTGATGAACATACGTACCAAATTTGATGTCTCTGTATTATAGGAAAATTTGAATTTTCCATAGAAACCATTGTTTACAATTATTTAACCCAGATGATTAATTAGATAACAGCTCATTACAATACAGTGTGTCCTGTTGAAGAGGTACTTAAAGTTTGTAAAATTTAAATAAAAAAAAATGTACAAATTTAAACTTAAAAAAAATTATATTTATGATAGTACATTTTGTTGTTTATGTGAAAATCACCCAAAACAACATAAATGATAGAAAAGCGTTAAAAGTTTTCAACAACTATCACTTTAAAAGTAAGCTCACTAACCAAAAGCAAATGGAGAGTAAAAAACTGATAAAAGTGGTACATAAAATAAAACTGCATTAAAATAGGCAAATATTTAAAACAAAACATGAAAACAATAAGAACAAGGTAAAAAATATCAACAAACAAACAGGAAAACATTGGTCAAAGTGGGTGTTTAGCATGTTTTGACCACATGTTTTACCTCTGCTAACAATTAAAAGTCCACGGCTGAAGGAACCTCAGGGCTCCACAAGGACCCATGTGGTCAAAGCAAATGTGACATGAAGACAGAAGCACTAAAAGCCATGAAAAGAAGCTTAAAATCCACCCAAAAACACACAAGAAGCCACATTGGGATTTTAAAAGGAGTGCAACCTCCCAGTTTAAGTCCATATAGTTGGAATGTGATTAAAAGTATCTCCACCAGTGTCTGACATCATATTTATTCAGCCAGATCGTTGAGTATTGACTCCAAGACTACAGTACATTATTCTTTTTGTGTCAGGTAAAGCTTTTTAATGAGACAGATTTTTCTCCTTTTGACCCAGACTGTGCGGTTGCCGTGGCGATTCTGCATTAGAGGGAAACCTCGTGGACTTAATTAAAAAACCTTCATGTCAGTCCGGAGACGTGGGCCAAATTCGGCGGAGTTTCTATAAAAAATTAGGCCTTTACTTTTATTATCTAGAAATACATCACTAGGACTTACATCTACACAAACTGAGTTCTAAGATTGTATCTTATTGTTCTATTTTAAGAAAAAACCCATAAAGATAAAGCCGTTCTGCACGCGCTCAGACTCTGCCGTCCGGCCGTTCTGGCCTGGAGCCGGTCCAGTTAAACATTACTGACATTCCAGAGCTGCAAACTCCCGTTAATGTGCATCAGGCTGAGGCCAGCATCCAAAAATAGCAACTCCAGTAAAAGTAGCTTCAAAAAATATATATTACTCAACTAGAAGTAAAAAAAGTAGCATCTAAAAAAGTAAACTGTAAAAGTACTGAACAAATCTAAAACGTATTAGCAAATAGTGAACTAAAAAAGAAATTTCACTTTTTTCAGTCTTTTCAAGAATATTTGATATTCTAGAAACAAAAAGGGGATAATTTATGAATTTCAGGTGTTTTCTTTACTGAAGCCCCGCCCCCCCTTTATGACTGTTGCTTTAAAAACTTCACAAAGACGACTGAAAAAACATCCTTCACATTCCGACGTTAAAATTCTTTACCTTTTGACGCAGTTATCGGTCAGTCGCACTGATCTCTACGATAAAAGCCTCAAAGAAAACCAAATGTAACTGAGTAAAAATACTACTTTATCGTTAAACGTCAACTTTAGTACAAAGCAGAAAAACTACCTGACAGAACTATCTTTACTTGTGTCGTTTTCTAGGACAAAGTTTCTGCAGAGTGGCAGGAGTTCATCAGAAATTTACAGCTGGGTTGGGGCTTTTGGCCTGGAAGTAAGCCTCCACTGATGTCCCATCATCCATTTGTTTACACTTTGCACTATTGGAGCTATCTAGATGTACAGTTTGAGCCAGATACCAGCTCAGACAAGGAAAACAAAGACGTTCATGGATCTATTCATCTGCAAGTGGATGCATAAGAATGGGGCGGAGCAAAAAACTTGTGGCCCCGCCCATTGTATTTTTTCAGTCACAAAAACGACTTTTTTCAAACGCAATTTTTTCGTCTGCATATGATTCTTAAGTAAAGTAATAGTTAGAAATGATATTTTACGCAAAAAATGTCTTCATATTTGTCCTCCATCATCAGCAAAATGCCACAAAAACATGTTAAAAACACAGTTTTTGGGTCTTCGGTGTTTTGCAGCGCGGAGGTTGAACCTGAGCTGCTGAGGGCATCAGAGCTCCTGTGGTTTCATCCCGGGGTCTCTCATCCATCCAGTCAAACCGTCTCTACTTATTAAATTCTACTTTGTGGTTTTAAAATGTTCTCAGGCTCTCAAAACCTCGTCTAAACCTTTCCCACAAACATGCAGCTCGTTTTGACGGAGATTCAATTTAATGTCAGCGACAGACGGAGAGGAAAGCTGTATACGGAGTGATGATGAGCAGGGAAAAACAGGAAAAGAGAAGTGTCAACATCTCGTAGTAGAAACCGTTTCTTCCCGACTACTGGAAACAGAACAAATAGAACCGAGAGCGAATCAGCGTGAATTCAGGTTTAGAATTCAAACAAAACATGTTAAAAAACTACTTTGTTTTTGGTTAATTTGAGTATTTTTGATACAAAAAAATTCATCTTCACTTTATTCTGAGTTACAGTTTGTGGCTCAAAATTTTGTGGAGACCAATAATCAAAATCAAACTGTTGAAATTGTTTTTACTCATGTTATAACCTAATTTGTAGCCTGTAGGTTGGCTACTTCTGAATAAAAAAATGAATAAAATCAGATAAAACACAGGGAGACACTACACTAAAATGTGACAAATTTTAGTTTAAACGGCTATATTTAAAACAGATTTTTTTTTCGAAATGTACTATCAAAAAAAGACTAAATTCCCCTAAACTCTGATCTAGCTACATGTAGATAAACTCTAATGTACCTATAAATTTTTTATATTTTGTTTATGTTCCCCAAAATTAAATTTTTACATTTCAACTAATCATAAACACATTCCAAACAATAGTATTTTGTTGTAAAAACATTCAAGGTTTTGTGTTTTTTTTTAAATATATGTCTGAGAAGTTTATTTTTCCAATGTTTTGTGAATAAAGTTCAATGTGTATTTTAATTTAAAGTTTTTGTTGATACTCTCACTAAAGAAACAGTCTTAGAAATTGAAATATATATATATATAAAAAACTATGAATATAGGAGCTTAAATAAATCATAAAATTAAAAAAAGCATTTTATTTAAAAGTAAGTTTGAAAAAACTATTGGAATCCATTTTTACTATGTTGCTTATTTTTTTGGCTTTTAAGTTGGCTTTTGAGAGTTTTA
>NC_050534.1:19420627-19434025 GCF_002922805.2 Oryzias melastigma | reverse complement strand
TCCCTGTGCCGTGTTTGCTTCCTCTGCTGTGCCTGTGTTTGTTTTTCCCAGCAGACAGGAAGCAGAGCTCAGGCTCTCTTTTCTTGTCTGTCATTTACAGCCTCTCTGTTGTCAGAGTAATGAGGAGTGGTGGTCAGACAGTGAGCCGTCCCTTTCTAAAGCTTTGATCACTTTTATCAAAGACAAAATGGTTTAAAGCTAAAACTTTGACAGAAAGTCATCATTTTACGGAGTCTTTCTCACATCCCAGTTTCATGTGGAACAAATCAGGCAATAATCGAATCTCTCTGTGATTATGTTAGTCGGTTAGACGAGTATTAATAGTCAGAGGTCTGTTTCTAACCAGGTTTAATTACTGACGTCAGACTTTGGATCGCATTTGTTTGAACTCTCTGTGATGTTTACAGCAGTGGCTCTATTTTTTATCCATAATCAGATCATTGGTTATTTTAGCCTGAGATTTATGTAAGGAGTTCTATTTAAAGTTTTGGAGATGAACACAAACAAACACAGCGATGACTGATGTGTGGATCAAACTTACAGCTTCTGTTCCCGAAATTGAAGCAAACCAGGAAGTAACAAATGTTGTAGTTCCTCAGAAAACCACTAGGGTTTGGTTAAAAAGGGAACAAATTACCATTATCTGCATTTCTATTGACTATGAAATCGTGCAAATTGGATTTGTGATAGTAAATGTATCAAATAAAAACGCGATTCGGAAAAACCTGTATTTATCAAAAAAAAAAACATTTTGGCGCTTGCAGGAGGTGGTTTCTGAGGGGTAAAATCGTAATGGAAATGCTTTTTTTGAGTTATGAGTCACATGACCAACAACGGGATATCATATGTTGTGCAGGAAATTGCAGGTGCTTTTTTTTTTAATCAGTGGCTAGAAAACAATCCAATATGGCCGCTCAATGTTCCATTTTATTAACCTGCTGGGGCTGCTTGAGACTGTTTCAGGTACTGTTGGGCCAAGGCGGGGGACACCCTGGACAGGTCGCCAACCTATCCTATCACAGAGCCCAAGCAATCGAGCCCGCTACGCTCAATGAGTAACATAGCCTAGAGACGCTACGCTAGCCTGTTACCACTGTCCAAGATACGTATAGAACCAAAAAATGCTTAATTTTGGTCCAATTTTAAAAGGAAATGCATGGCGCCCTAACCGATGAACAAATTTGTCAGGTACTCAAATTCAGACATCCCAAGCAATTTTATAGAAATAAAACAGACAAGTCTCTGCTTTGAGCCGGTGTTGCCTCCTCTTTCTTTTTCCTCCTTAAAGTTTTAAAGAAGCATTAATAGTGGCAACACTGCGCGCCCCTCTCCTCCCCCCAACCAGACAGCACCAATTACATCAAACTTTTGATGTATTTTATTTACATTTTTTAATTATGACATTTATTTTTTTTTACATGAAATGAGTGGTGTGTCAAGCTGTTAAACAAGAAAAAAAATTAAAATATAACCATTGTGATTTGGCACCCCTGCCAGCAGATGTCACCCTAGGCGAATGCCTAGGTTGTGTCACGTCCCACGTGAATCCCACCCAGCCTCTACCAGAAGGACTCAGGCACCCGCCCGACATCGGATGGACAGTTTTTCCCGGTCCACCTGCCAGACTGGGATTCTGCGCCGGACTCTTCTCTCTTCACTACTAAAGAAATCTTGGTTAGTTTCTTTTCCTCCACTTAGTAATCTGATTACAAGCAAGTCCTGATTCAGATCTGAGGTTGAACACTCATACAAATACTACGGCCATCCTCCATAAAAACATAAAAGGATTAGTGGTCCAACCAGAAAACGTGGAAATAGAGCAAACATGCTAGCATTTTTGGCTAATTTTTTATCTACTGAGGTTTTTAAAGACTAATTTAGAGTTTAACTAATATTTTAGCAACAGGCTAATATTTTTAGCTAATTTAGTTTACTGGGGAATTTTCAGCTATTTTGGAGTTGAGCTTCTATTTTAGCAACATGCTAACATTTTTGGGCTACTTTGAAATCCACCATGTTTTTTTGGGCTAATTTGGCTAATATTTAAGCGGCACACTAAATATTTTTGCAAAATTGGCATGTATTAGGGATTTTGAAACAATTTTACTACATTTTTTCAGAAATTGAGATCAACTTCAGCGCTCTTTCATCGTTCTTTAACAACATTTCCACTCTTAGCAAATTTAACATTTTGTGTAAAGCTTCTGCATTTCCAGCAATTCCAATTGAAGTAAATTGCGTCACCATTTTCAGCAAAAAGCTTCAGCATTTTTAGCGACTACTTTCAGGAAAAAGCATTCACACTAACATTATTGCAGGTAATGCAGCTGTTCTAGTTATTATTGTAACCTCACAGTTTTGTTTGAGTTCTATTCATTTAATCACAGGTCATTTTTCCTCTCTACCACCTCCAGATCATCTGACTACTGTCTTCCTGCTCTCATCCATGTCCTGTGACCTTCTCTGACATCTCCTTTAACCACAGACAGACTTTAGAACAATCAGTTTTAGAAAAAAAATCCTGAAGCTGCAGAAAGCAGGAAGGTTTCAGCTGCAGTCAAAACACCTGCATGTATGTTATGGGACGTGTGGACGCCTGGTAACCACACGCTGACCCTCCTCACACTGTAAAATCACACGCTCAGCATTAGTCAGCACTTTCAGAGAGTGAACATCTTCTGGAGAGGTTGAAAATGTGCAGAGCTCATCCTGCTGCTGGAGAAAAACAGCCACATCAGAGAGGAGGAGCCAAAACCACAACGTGCCGACTGGAGCTTCTCAGCCGCCAGCTGGATATGAAGAGACAGCTGAGATGGTTAAGATAATAAACCTAATTTTAGATGGGATAAAAGATGACAAACTCATCACATTTTAATGCAAATATTTACAAGATAGAAGCACATTTGTTCCACCAAAGACCTAAAAATCCCCTTGAAGGTTTGCAGTGAAAAAAATGAAAGTAAGAACAAACAGAAAGATTCACCGGATCAAGCATAGTGACAAACATCTACGACAGAGTATTAGAATCATTTTACAAGCAAAAACAAATAAATAAATAAAATGTATAATTACAACTTTAAAGTCGTAAACTTACGAGAAAAAAGTAATAACTGTAAAATTACAAGAATGAAGCCGTTTACTTACGACTTTAAAAGTCAGAGGCTAAATTAATTACATTTTCTGGTAAAATTACATGTTTTAAAGTCATTCAGTTCAATTTTATTTATATAGAATTGAATGACTTTAAAACATGTGTCATGAATTTACTATTTTCAAATTTGTTAATCTATGACTTTATAACACTTTATAACACGAGAAAAAGTCGTAGATTTACAAGATTTAAAGTCATTAATCTACAACTTAAAACATACATTTATCAGAGAAACATGTTTTAAAGTCGGAAATTAATTACTCTAATAGTCGTTACTCTACAACTTAAAAAACGCACATTTGCAAGAAAAAAAGTAAAAAATTTACATGTTTTAAAGTTCTAAATGTATTACTTTAAAAGTTGTTAATCTGCAACTTTATAACACATACATATATGAGAAAAAAGTCAAATTCATAAGATTTAAAGTTATTAATCTACAATTTAAAACATGTACATTTATCAGAAAAAGTTGTAGATTTAAAGTCCTAAAGGTATTACTTTAAAAATTGTTAATCTACAACCTAAACCGCGTAACTTTGCGAGAAAAAAAGTCTTAAATTGATTATATTTAAAGTCGTTAGTCTACAACTTAAAACACATACGTTTATCAGAAAAAATTATTAAATTTATGTGTTTTACAGTTGTAAATGTATTACTTTAAAATTAGTTAATCTACGACTTTATAATTTGTAAATTAACGAGAAAAAAGTCGTAAATTTGGTTGTTTTAAAGTCGATTATCTACTATTTAAAACACATACATTTGTCAGAAAAAGTCTTAAATTTACAATATTTAAAGTCGTAAATTTATTACGTTAAAATTTGTTAATCAATGATTTTTGAACACGTATATTTATGAGAAAAAGTTTAATTTTCTTTAGTCTACTGTTGCCTCCATCATTCAACCAGCCTCAGGGGGTGTGGTCAGGTAAGCTGGGACCCCTCTATAAATCATATAATTTTGTTTCAGTTTTGCACTCGGTAGTGTTGAAGGATTTTCTAAAATTGCTAATAAGGGATATTAGAACTTGGCTTTAATACAAATTGAGTTCAGAACAAACAAGCAGTTGCAAAACTACATCACCATCAGCTAGGAAAGTGCAGCCGAGAGCCTGCAGTGATGAGCATATCATATCTCGGACTTTTCAGTCTGCTGTTTCGGGGTGTTTACCGCTACACGGGAGCAACAGCATTTCAATATAATCAAGTGCGCCTCGAAAATTATTCAACGCAATATTTCTCTGGAAAGAAACAGTTTCCGGAGTTCATGGAACCAAAACAAACCCTGGTTAGAATATTCAGTTAAAGTGATGCTCCAGACTCTTTCACATGCAGTTACTCTCAATGTCATTTGATCTCAGTGATGTCTTTTGTGTTTCTATTTGTAGTCAACTTTCTATTGTGAGAGTTTAAATAAATGCATTTAAAAATATCAATCTGCATTTAACTAAATATCAGTGTTCTGCTTTCATCAACTTTTTGTTCTGTGAACCTTCTAGCAAAATCTAATCTAGTTTTTTTTCAGCTGTCCAAGCCTTTTCATAGGAAATAACACTTTATTTTTTAAGACACACAAAAGTTGGTTATGGAATCAAAATGTGACTTTCCTGCTAAATTTGTACCATGAACAACTGAGGCGTTATTGTTCCTCAGCATGATTTTATCGAATGGCTGCAGGTGATGATGATGACACAAACATCTCTGTAGGAAACCCCATCAGCAGATTCACACCAGCAGAGAAGAAGGAAAATGTTTTTCCTCATCAAGGTCGGTGTGAGTTTCTGCAGAGTGATGTTTTGGGTTTTTTCTGCCACTGTGACACATCCTGTAAGAGCTTCCTACGAGGGAAACGACTGAACACATAAACTCGCCGCTGGAGGAGTGCATTCCCACAGGAACTCCTCTGCTTAATGTGTAACTGAGCAAAAACACGAACCTGAAGCAGACGGCTGTCCTGCAGGAATTGAACATTCTCAGTGAGGGACGTATGATGGGCGTGTGTGCTCACAACACAAAATACCACAACATGTTCACACTAACAGCTTCTTTGGAGCTCGTTTTAATGGAAATCCACATCAGAAAGAATCTGAATAAATGTTTATGATTTAGTTTCCAGTCTGACTAACTCAAATCTCGATTAAAATATTCATTTCCGTTTGTTTATGTTTTTGTTTTTCTGCCTCTAAATAAAGTTAAACTGTAAAGGAAACCTCCGGGTCATGTTTTTAGGGACTGAACTGTCTTGAAAAACGGCTGACAAACAGAAAACTGAGGCTGCTGAAATGTTTGACTGCAGCACAACCATGTGGTCAGACTCGGTACTGCAGGAGAAAGGAGGATGACCTTTAACTCTCATGACAACATATTCAATATAGAATGAATATATTTAATCTATAAAGGCCCACTCCAATAAAATTTTTTGTTTTAACTTGTTCTTGTGGCATTTTTCTACGGTGGCCCTGAAGTTCAAATCACATCAACAAATCACTTGATGCAAAAACTATGGAGAGAAAATAGACTCACCCCGATTTGTGTGTGAATAATTCTTGATTTGTAATTCATACAATACATTTTGCTTATAAGTAAAAATTGATGAAATTCAAAAAGATACAAAATACAATTTACACATGCACAATGTAAAATTACAACAGGTTAAAATCTTACGCACAAATCGCTTGTTCCGCACACACAAACCACATTTATCTTATATGAAGCTCTTTTCACGTCTTCAACTTTCGTCCGTAAGAAATGTATTTAAGTGCTGCTAGAATGCTGGATCATCAGTTTTCCTTTCAACCACTTTGAACTTAGATTGTGAATAATATCTGGTGAAATGTCAAGTTTTCATCATAACGACAATTAAATAAACAAAGATTAAAAAAAAAAAAAACAGCATTACATTTTAGAAATAAAAACAAAATTCCAGGAACTAAAACGTAAAAACAAAAAAACTTTGGAGAAACAAAAGTAATTTCCAGAAAACAAAAATAAATGTTAAAAAATGAAACATGAGGAACCAGAAAAGGTAGATAAGGGACTTCACTGATTAGATGATAACGTTTGTCCATCATTACCAGCGAAGGTTATTTGACATGAAGCTCTATCATCATCCAGTCAGCAATGTCCCACAGTATCTACCTTTTACGGTTTCTTAATGGGTTTAATTTCTTAACATTTTTTTCTCAAAGATACTGTTGTGAAATAGAGGACATATTTAACCTAATTTAGGCCTAAAACTGGATTTCTGAATGTTTCTCTATTCGAATCGGAGTATATAAATTAGTGAAATGTGTGAGGCCACACGTCTCTGCTCCTCCCCCTTCTGATGAATCTGTTTGCAGACGACTTGATACTTTTAATATAAATGATATATTCCCAATCTTTAAATTGACCTTTTTTAATTGCAAAGACAAAAGGCGGGGACTCACATGGAGCGGCGCGCTGTTGTTGTTGAGCCGGTCCTGGCTGACAGGATGACAGTCGAGCGACACTTTGTTCCGGCAGGCAGCGTGACATGCATACTTGCAGCCTGCAGAGAAATTACTGGAATGAGTCCAGGCTTCAACAAAAAAGAAAACTGAACGTGACAAAGCAGAAAAGGAAGTTTCATCCGCGACTGTAGAGGAGTTTCACAGGCACGCAAACAATGACATGAATCTTTTTGTAACGTGTATGCAAACCCAGAGCTTCCACTGTGCAAAAAATCATGCAAATTCTGACTTGAATCAAACCTGGAGGACAATAAAACGACAAACAAATCTGGTTTATTGACTATAAAAATCAACAAAGGGGATTCAAAACGCTCAAACTAGGCATGAAAATGCAAAAATACATATAAAATAACCAATTTAAACAACAATAGAAGAAGCATTTATTCAAACATGAATGACTAAAGCTTTATTATTTAAATATTTTTATATATAAATAAAAAAAGACCATTTCAAATGGACAGATTAGGAAAAAAAATAAATTCAAAATAATAAAATTCATAAAAGAAAGCACAAAAATTAGTAGAATAAAATAAAATTACACCAGTTAAAAGTTTTTAGTTGACATTTCAAGATGAATCTACAACAACTTGCTTTAAAAAATGAACATAAATGTGAATTGTTTGATCTGGAAAATGTTTAGTTGGGAAAAACAAAACAGAAAAGTCTTCAAATGAGCAGATTAATCAGATTCAAACAGCAAATTTGTACTTTTTTTAATAACTCTTTCAAAGGGAAAAAAAATTATGGGCAAAAACAAACAAAAATGTAGTTTTTATTATCTAAACACCATCAACAAATGAGAGTTTTTAACCTCTAACCAGTTATTAGTTGTTTTGTTTAAACTTTATTTTAAAAAATGCACTTTTAGCTTTCATTTATGGCCATTTTCTGTACAAATTTAATTAGAAATCCTCTCGATTTGGGTTAAATTGACACAAACTTGACAATCTGGACCTCAACAGAACCAGAACTTCACTGGCCATCAAAAGCTTTCTGATCGTCAATAAGAACTCGCCCCCACTCGTACCTGTGGACTTCCTCCTCACGTGCTGACCGACTTTTTCCGACAGTTTGCACATGGCTGCTCCCATTTCCCATCTTTGTCGGCGTTCGGTTCCTCCTCGCTCGGGATGCTCGCCGTCCCCTCGTCTGCTCTAGTGCTGAGTGGCTGATTTAACAGTCAAATGGAGGCCTCAGTGATGGACGCGCAGGAGGAGGAGGAGGAGGGCGGTGGATGGACAGACTGCTGACTCAGCACACCAACTGTCTCCTCTGTGCTCACTTATACAGCTTGTTATTACTGGGAGGGGGTCAGGCTGCCCTACTTCCTGTCTGGTCATTCACCCCTTCAGCAGAAACTCTGATATTTACACATTTTAGCTTTTATTCGTAAGGTTATACAGCAGGAGTGTCAAACGGATTAAACCATCTGGTGGGGCCAGATGTGGCCCATGGGCCGCATTTAATCCGGCCTGGTCATGAAGAGAAATAAATATAAGGATGATGAAAAAAAAAAGTATGTTTCTAATCCATTCCTGTGGAGAGTTAAAGAAATAGCTGCAATGCGCTATTCGGCCACTAGGGGGAGCAAAGGGAGATAAATAGTAACATAACAAAAGATCAAGAAATAAACAGAATTTCTTTGCAAGCGTCTGCAAAGAAACTAAATTAGTCAAAAACCGTTAGCATGGTGATAAAATGAAGCAAAACTCAAATTTGGCTAAAAATCACCAGTAGATAACAAGTTAGCCAAAAACATTAGCATGTTGCTCAAATATTAGCTAAACTCCAAATTAGCATAAAAAACTTCAGTTGATGCCAAATTTGCCAAAAAAAGCTAGCACATTGCTTACATTTTTCAGTAAATAATATTTGTCAAAAATGTTAGCCTATTGCTAAAATAAACTAAGCTCTAAATTAGCCTAAAACCCCCAGTGGATAACAAATTAGCGTTAGCATGTTGCTTAAATATTAACTCAACTCCAAATTAGCATGAACAATACTGCAGTAGAGGCCAAATTAGCCAAATAAGCTAGCTCGTTAAATACTAGCTAAACTACAAAATAGCCTAGAATTCATCAGTAAACTAAATTAGTCATAATGTTAGCCTGTTGCTAAAATGGAAGCAAAACTCTAAATTAGCCTATAAAAACTCAGTAGATAACAAATTAGCCAAAACAATTAGCATGTTGCTCAAATATGAGTTAAACTCCAAATTCGCCCCCCAAAAAAGTAGGGGTCATATAAGCTAGCACAGGGGTCTGCAACCTGCGGCTCCAGAGCCACATGTGGCTCTTTTGCCTCTCCATGGTGGCTCTCCGGCTAAAGAAAAAATAAAATAGTTATTTAAAAAAAAATTAGAGTTTAGCTTCTGTTTTAGCAACATGGTAATGTTTTTTTGCTAGCTTGTTGTCTATCGGGGTTTTTAGGCTAATTTAGAACTTGGCCTCTATTTTAGCAACATGCTAATGTTTTTGACTAATTTAGTTTAGTGATTAATTTTATGCTAATTTGGAGTTTAGCTAATATTTTAACAAAATGTTGATGTTTTCAGCTAATTTGTTATCTACTCAAGTTTTTTTTGGCATAATTTAGAATTTAGCTTCTATTTTAGCAACATGCTAACATTTTTGACTCATTTAGTTTACTAAGTAATTTTAGGCTATTTTGGAGTTCAGCTAGTAATTGAGTAACGAGCTAGCATTTTTTTGGAGGGTAATTTGGCCTCTAATAAGTTTTTGTGGGGCTAATTTGGAGTGTAGCCATTATTTTAGCAACAGGCTAACATTTTTTTACTTTTTTGTTATCGTATTTTGTTAGTTTAGCTTCTGTTTTCGCAACATGGCAACATTTTTTTTGGTAGCTTGTTGTCTACTGGGGTTTTTAGGTAATTTTAGCTTTTATTTTAGCAAAATGCTAACATTTTTAGCTGATTTCATTCACTGAGGATTTTTTTGCTAATTGGGAGTTCAGCTTATAATTAAGCAACAAGCTAGTTTTTTGCTAATTTGGCCTCTACTAAAGGTAAAGGGTAAAAACAAAAAAAATCCACATTTGAGACATGATAGTTTCTTTTTATATTTTTGCTGTTGTTTGTGCCAAAAATACTTCACATAGTTCACATTTACTGAAAAATAAAAAAACAATGAGAATGTCATGAATGCCAAATTTCTTAAAGGCTAAAGTAAAACTATGCGGCTCCTTCAAGGTTTTGATCAGTAGAAAACAAGCCCAAGTGGCTCTTTTACTGTTAAAGTTTGCCGACCCCTGGACCAGCACATTTCGTCCAAAATAGCCTAAAATTCTTCAGTAAACTAAATTAGTCAAAAATGTTGATAAAATAGAAGCTGAACTCAAATTTGGCTAAAAAAAACCCCAGTAGATAACAAATTAGCTAAAAAGGTTAGCATGTTGCTTAAATATGAGCTAAACTCATTGACTGTATATAAAAATAACATTATTAACTAACAACTATTTTTACAGTCAATGGCTAAACTCCAAATTAGACCAAAAAAACCTCAGTATTTTCTGAGTTTTCTCAGTCTGAATGGACTCCATGCTCGCAGTGGAACAACTGGACCAAAACGGCCACCGTAGCCGAGCATTATGGGATGTAAACAGAGTAGCGGAGCAACGATAAGACACAAAAACTCATTGAAATGTGGTGAGATAACTGCAGGCTCATTAAAACAACTTTAAGGTAATACACATGGTTTCTCATACTGTTTTCCCAACAATCTATATGTCATAAACACTAATCAGTGCATCTTCTTAGCTGTTGTCATAGTAACATCATGCCTCCATTGTGGTGAAAAGTGTTGAACCTGACGTTGACACAGACGTTCAGAATTGATCATCAAAATATAAAGTTTGAATAAGTAAACTATCCCGACAAGGATAGAAAAATATAAGACTTCCATTATTCTTTCTTTTGTTGCTCTGCCCCGCCCTCGTAACTCCTGGCCAATGACTGAGGACATTTTCAGTCATGTGGTTTTGTTTACAAGCTTTGGTCCAGGACAGGAATATCTGGTTGACGGCGGTCTGAATACAGACCAAACGCAAAGTTCGAGTCTCCGTCCAGATCAACGAACTTTTCAAGGCTGAATATACCCTAAGAAATCACTACGACCTGTCGCCCGCAGCACGCCTGTAGAAAAAATATTGTTCAACCTGGTCTCACTTTTGACGCATGTTCAATGGCAAATGAAAACTGTTGTGATGACTTGAGAAGGAACACAAGACTTCTGAAGGTAAAACCTTGAAATGTGAGTTTACCGAGACTATTCATTGAAATTGTTGGCTTGAACGCACGTTGCCGAGGGCGGAGTCAATGTAGCATCACACCCCCAACCTAGCATTACCGATACAAGAAAAATGGAGAGCAAAATCAGAGCTATGCAGCCGGATAATTTAGATCCAGATTCTAGACGAGGAAGACGTTCATGGATCTATTTGTCTGCAAATGGAGAAAAAACCTTATAGCATATTTTCTACGTCACAAATATACTCTTTTCAAAATTGCATTTTATTACAGTTTTAATTAAAAAAAAAGACTCAGACACACAATTTTGACCTCAATTTTCCTTATAAATCTCCTCTAACGTCGGACAAATGCAGATTCAAACCCACATTTAAGGAACAATCGCGAACAAGATCATTCGATTTTGCGCCGATCTATCAGCTACAGACCAGAAATAATCGACTTCATGTATAGAAAAACCAGAATCTTTTTCCAAACTAAACCTGAACGGTAACTTTACCTGCAGAGCAGCATTCTCACAGGTACTTTATTCCAGACTTCATCCTCGCCATCGGACTCCATCGAGGTTATTTCAGGACTAAAAACTGATGTCACGAACTGATCTGATCTGACCGTCATCAAAACAAGTTTTAACTTTTTATTTCCTCAACAAGAAGCTTTTATTCCCACGAATATTTAACTAATAACCTTTAGATTAAATAAATAAAATGCTGATCATTTCAGGGAAATCCTGCAATTATTGATAAACTAAATGATTCCTATTAGCATCAGCGAATCCGAAGAGGATCACGACTCAAAATGTTCCACAGTTTGGACTTTTTCTGTTTCTTTTAGCACAGAGTCTATAATTAAGTCTGTGTTTACAGAGACGGATTCAAACACCGTCCAGCGATTCTTCGAGCTCCACTGCAGAAAAACGGACTTCAGACCACAAACAGAAGAAGACGGGAATCTGAAATTCACAGAGTGAAAACCCGAACATCGAAAATATAAATAAATGGTAACAGGAGATTCTAAACAAACCAATTTTGATGCTTTACTTCTGCCTAAAATGGGTCGATTTACCACCAAAACCACCACAGAAATCAATGAAAATGAGTTATATTTTTTTTATTTCAATGATTGTATAAACATCTATATTTAGTTATTTTAATGCTTTGAATGGATCTGAAATGATTATGAATTATGAACTAAATATTTGGATTCAAACTGAAACCAGAGGAAATATTAACAGATAAATCTGTTCACAGTTCCTCTGCAGCTGAGCAGAACTGTGACTGAATACATGAACTTAAAAACAGAAAACATGAACAAGACTCGGACAGCACCAGAACCGCTGAAGAATGTCGCTGAGAAAACCAGTGAAGAAGTTTAAACGAGACAAAAGAAGAAGAACCCGAGCAGCTGATGCAGGTTTGAGCCCTGGAAGATAAAATGATTCACAGCAAGAGGAGAGAATGACATGGGAGCTACACCACCCAGATAGGTGAGACGCTCCACCACAGCATATGGGTGAAACACTAACAATCGAGATGGATGAGACGCTCTCCCACAAAAGACAGATGAGATGCTCTACGTTGGCCAATGGTGAGACGCTCTACCAGATGAGTAAAGCGCTCCATACCAAAAGATGGGTGAGACGCTCTACCATAAACTAATGGTGAGACGCTCTACCACAGCAGATGAGTGAGATGCTCTACCACAGCTAATGGGTGAGACGCTCTACCAGAGCTGATGGGTGAGACGCTCTACCACAGCTAATGGGTGAGACGCTCTACCAGAGCTGATGGGTGAGACGCTCTACCTCAGCTAATAGGTGAGAAGCTCTACCACAGCAGATGAGTGAGACGCTCTACCATAAACTAATGGTGAGACGCTCTACCACAGCAGATGAGTGAGATGCTCAACCACAGCTAATGGGTGAGACGCTCTACCAGAGCTGATGGGTGAGACGCTCTACCTCAGCTAATGGGTGAGAAGCTCTACCACAGCAGATGAGTGAGACGCTCTACCAGAGCTGATGGGTGAGACGCTCTACCAGAGCTGATGGGTGAGAAGCTCTACCACAGCAGATGAGTGAGACGCTCTACCATAAACTAATGGTGAGACGCTCTACCACAGCTAATGGGTGAGACGCTCTACCTCAGCAGATGGGTGAGACGCTCTGCCACAGCAGATGAGTGAGACGCTCTACCAGAGCTGATGGGTGAGACGCTCTACCACAGCTGATGGGTGAGACGCTCTACCACAGCTAATGAGTGAGACGCTCTACCTCAACAGATGAGTGAGACACTCTATCACAGCAGATGAGTGAGACGCTCTACCACAACAGATGAGTGAGACGCTCTACCTCAACAGATGAGTGAGACACTCTATCACAGCAGACGCTCTATCCAGGTGCATCCTTTCTCAGTCTGGTCTTCATTTCACACAAATCATAGTTTAAAGTCAGGAGAACGTTTTTACTTTCAGAGTTTTCTGTGTGCAAAAGCG
>NC_050534.1:19402098-19420383 GCF_002922805.2 Oryzias melastigma | reverse complement strand
AGCTGATGGGTGAGACGCTCTACCACAGCTAATGGGTGAGACGCTCTACCACAGCAGATGAGCGAGACGCTCTACCAGAGCTGATGGGTGAGACGCTCCACCACAGGTGATAGGTGAGACGCTCCACCACAGCAGATGTGTCAGACGCTCTACCACAGCAGATGAGTGAGACGCTCTACCTCAACAGATGAGTGAGACACTCTATCACAGCAGATGAGTGAGACGCTCTACCACAACAGATGAGTGAGACACTCTATCACAGCAGATGAGTGAGACGCTCTACCACAACAGATGAGTGAGACACTCTATCACAGCAGACGCTCTATCCAGGTGCATCTTTTCTCAGTCTGGTCTTCATTTCACACAAATCATAGTTTAAAGTCAGGAGAACGTTTTTACTTTCAGAGTTTTCTGTGTGCAAAAGCGGCATTGAACCCTCGCCATGCTGCCTCACAGCTGCCATGACATGTACTCAGGTATTTAATCACAGAATCAGGACTTAAGCCCTTCACAATAAAGGGAAGAGAACCCACAAAAGGCAGCAGAGCACATTCATCCAGACGTGCATGTTTGCACAGCTGTCCTCACAGAGACGAGGAGACATTTATCTCAACAGCCGGACTCGAACCTTAACCAAAGACGCTCCACGCCAACCTCTCCGTCTAACCTTAACTACTGAAATCACAGCCCAGTTGGTAAAAACATCCTGAAGTTCGTAGTCATGACAACGGGGTAAAATAAAAGAACCGCGATGTGGACCGCTGAACCAAAGACTCACCGCCGCTCCTGCACAGGAACCGGACCTCCAGCCGGCCGGAGCGCCGCAGCACTTTGGAGACGCGGTAGAAGTAGCGGGAAATTCTGCGGGCCGTCCTGCCGGCGTTCTGGACAAACCCCATCCTGACATGAATCCGTCTGCAGCTCAGGACTTCTGTGGGAGGACACACTCCTTCCCCAGAGCGTGTGAGGTCCCTGTGGGGGGGGCCACACCGTCCCCCTGTGGGAGGGGCCCACCAGCTGACAGACACACAGAGGGGCGGGCGGGCTACAGAATTCCTCACAGAGGTTTCAAATCGGCCGCGTTGGCGTGAAACTCCGTCTCTGAGCTCAGGGGGGTTTGGTTTCTCAAAGATCTTCTGGTCCAGGTTTTCTTCTTCATCTCCTCCAGAGGAATCCTTCTGGACCTTTGCTACGTTTATTCGACATGTTTATTATTATCTACTGATTTATTTTTTTAAAATGTGTTTCAGTTTTCTAACATTTTAGACGTACTTTTCTTCTGTATCTTCAATGATCTCATTTAGATTTTCGTTGAAAATCAACATTTCTGATCCGTTTTTTTCCCTGATTTTGTAGTTTCCATTCAGGATTGCAAATCAGGAAAGCTCAGACGAGGACGGAGTTCTGGTTACTGAGAAGCTTTCTCTTTCAGTCCATGATTAATGGAAACACGGGAATCGAACATTAAACCCAAACGGATGAAGATCCTCGGCTCCGCTGGAAGGTTTCTGTTTCCTCCGGGGAAACGGGAAGAGAGCCAAGAATATCAGATTCACCAGCAGCGTCTCACTTCTGCACCAGTCCAATGACAAAAAACGGGTAAAGACCAGATCTCGGTCAGACGCTACACCCCTGATACGTGGATAAAAACACCCTCTAAAAGTTTTATCTTGTTTGAGTTCGCAGGTTTCTCTTGTTAGTCGGAGCTGCTTCTTTGTTTTTTTTCCCTGATTTTTGTTCCTCTGAGGAATCGAACTGTAAAGTGGGACACTGGGAGGAGCGTCCTGCACCCAGAACAGAAATTGAACACATCTCCTGTGGTGTTTGACCACTTTTTCCTCCAAGTTTCCTCAAACCTTTTCTGACTAAATTCTTTGTTTTCGACGGTAACAAAAACAGAAACTGTAAACGTTTGATTCCCAGTCAGTGGTCAAACGTCTCAGAGTCTGCACAGACGTAACAGAGCCGTCAGATTCAACATGCCTGCGGAGCACTTCAGGGTTTGGTTCTTGGACATCTTCTGATTTTCTTTCTTTTGCTCTACGTCAGCATTGGAGCTGCGACGTCGACCCCCACGTTGTTACAGATCTTTTGCCAGACGGAAAAAAAAAAATCTTCTGATTAAGGGAGTCACTAACAATTATTTCAGTAGATTATTTTTCTGATTAGTCAACTATTATTATTTACGTAAGGAAATGAGCATTGTTTTTTTTTTTGTTTTTCTTTTACAAAGGTGATAGTGCTGGTCCTCATTCTGTGGAGGTTTGCGTCATGTACGGTTCTGCTAATGCTTGCCGTATGTCGATACGGTAGTATGTCGATACGTAGTATGTCGTCAAGGTAGTATGTCGTCATGGTAGTATGTCGTCAAGGTAGTATGTCGCTACGGGAGTTTGTCGTCACGGTAACATGTCGATACGGTAGTATGTCGATACGTAGTATGTTGATACGTAGTATGTCGTCAAGGTAGTATGTCGTCATGGTAGTATGTCGTCAAGGTAGTATGTCGTCATGGTAGTATGTCGTCAAGGTAGTATGTCGCTACGGGAGTTTGTCGTCACGGTAGTATGTCGTCGCTGTAGCATGTCGATACGGTAGTATGTCAAAACAGTAGTATGTGGTCATGGTAGTATGTCGTTACAAGAGTTTGTCATTATGGTAGCATGTTGTCACGGTAGCATGTCGTCACGGTAGTATGTCTTCATGATAGTATGTCGATACATTAGTATGTCGATACAGTAGTATGACGATATGGTAGTATGTTGTTACGAATTTTTGTCGTAACGGTAACATGACGATACGCTAGTATGTCGTCATGGTAGTATGTCGTTACGTTAGCATGTCGTTACGGTAGCATGTCGTTAGGGTAGCATGACGTTGCGTTAGTTTGTTGTTACGGTAGAAACGGTTGGACCAACCGTTTCTATTCCATCCATTTATCTACTGGACTCCTGTCAGGGTCACGGGGTTGCTGGAGCCTATCCTATATACTGATGTGTGTTAACCCTGAACAAGTCGCCATCTGTCACATATTTACATCTAGGGGCAATTTATGATCGCTAAATAATCTATGATCCCGGTTGGGGATTCAAACCAGGAACTTCTCGTTGAGAGACAAGAGTGCTAACCACTACACCAGCGTACAACTTTTTACTTCTGTTTAAATTCTTGATTTTTTGGCTGACTTTTGTTGCAGAAGTGAAGCCTTTCAGTCAACTTCAGTGGATAAACTTTAACCTTTAGATGATGTCATTTCCTGTTTGATCTTACAGATGTTTACCCGATCAGATTCACGGTTTTCATCCCGTTCGGTTCTATTCCCCTTGAATTTTTTTAGTTCTGAAGCTTTTTTTGTGATTCCGGATCGTTTTCCTGACCCAGTTCTGATGATAAACATAATTTGTTCTTTAGAGACAAGAAACCAGAAAGTTCCTGAATCCAGACAACATCTTCATCTACAGATGACAAACACGAGGAAACAAACCTTCTTCTTTATCTGCTCCTCGCCTCCTTTGTTCCTCGAACAATGACCGGCCGGCCGCTCAGGAACAGCCGGGCTCACGCTTGGCCAGTCATCCACCAGTCATCCACCAGATTCCTTTTAAAACCTGTCCGACCACATGCCACCTGCATTCCAGGTGTGAAGCATTCCTGAAGCTGTCGCTTCTCCAGAAGCTTTTGGGTTTCTGGTATCAGAACCACCAGTAGAACTCAACAGTTTATGCCATAATTTGATTTAACTCATTTTATTATAAAGTATTTTGGTGTTTTTGTTATAAAAAAAATATATATATTTTGTTTCATTTTGTTATGAAAAACTGAACTAAAACTTCTCTAATAATCACGAAGAAATAAAGTTTTGTCTTGGTTGATCTAAAAAGTCGCTTTTATATTTAATTGAAAGATTAAAACCTAAATAATAAACGTTTGAAGTCTATTATGAGCTGGTAACTGTGGACTGAGAACTCACCTGTACAGGTGAGCCCACCCTGCAGGATGAAGGCGCAGCAGACGTCACACCAGGTGAACTCCCCGGGCTCGAACGTGTGTCCCTCCCCGGACTCCTCCTTCACGCGGGGGTCCCTCTCTCCGGGGGTGAAGATGGTCCTGACGTCGGGGGGCCGGAAGCTCTTCCTCCTGCCCCGGTGCGGGCCGCCCTCGTGCGCCTCTGCCCCGTTCCTGCCCTCGAGGCTCCTCGGTTTCTCCTCCGGCTTCCGTCTCTCCCCCCAGCCGGCGTCCCGGCTCTCCATGTCGGTGGAGGGCAGGGAGGGGTGCCGGCGCACCGGCCGCACCACCATGGCGCCCTTGTTGGCTTTGGGGACGCGCATCTTTGCCCCCGGCGGCGGCCACGTCGCCTCTGGGGGCTCGTGGGGAGGACTCGGCCGCGGCTTGGTGACCAGCAGCGCCTGGACGCCGAGCGGGGACTCGTCCGCGAGCGGGGGCCGCGTGGGGGAGTACTTTCCGTTGAACATCACGGAGTCCTCATCCTCTGCGGGGCCGCGGGGAAATGAGCGCGCGCGCGCGCCGCGTGCCGCCGCCTGTCGTCGGAGAGCAGGTTCAGGCGGAGGCAGGTGAGCCGCGAGAACGGGTCGGATCTCATTTCCAGGAGCCGCTGAGGCAGAAACACGCAGTCAGCTGGAGAGCCTGAAGCCAGCCCCCTGCGGTCAGAGCGGGAACTGCAGCTCCACGAGGTTAGCTCGAAATATAAAGAACTTTGAGTCACGAAGCATGAAAATTAAATTAAATACAATAAACTGAAAATAAGACTCAAACTTTTTGAACATTTTTGTTAATTTTATCAGGCTATTTCCTAATTATATTAATACAAGTTTCAGTTACTTATTTTGTTTTTATTAATACATTTTTTTCCTAAAATTGTTTTTTGTTTCATTGTTTTATTCAGATTTGGGAAATCAGCATTTTCCAAATTTCTGATGCTGCGTTTATATTGTGCACAATTTCATTGACAGATTTGCATTCGCTGCTTTTATTTGAACCTCATTGAATTCACATTGTTGGCTGCCTCTATTTAGTTTAGTGTCAAATCAGCTTCACTTGTTCTATTTAGACTTAAATTCGTGTTGGCTGCTCTATTTGGATGTGCATCAAATTTGTCTGGGCGCCAATATTTGAATCTGCGTCAAATTCATGTCGTTCAGTCAACTGTATTTCAATCAAACTGCAGGACTTCTTATTGTGTCTGTATCTTGACTGGACGGCCCCGACACGCAAAATGTTCGGTAAAATATGATCATAATATCATCTGGAGACGATGTATTTTTGCTCTGAAATGTGGATTAATGTTGGATTTTAAGTTTACGAACAAAAACAAAGCCGAAAGAGCCGCGGTACCGCCACCGGAAGTAAACACAACTTCGTGACTGAGAAGCTTCCGGTTTTCAAAGTAAAATTAGCGAGAGCTTTTTTCCGTTCAGAAACTGAGACTGAAGTTCCGCTCACAGACATAACTTCTGAAAAAATGAATTAGCTTTAACATCGGAGCTTTAGCTCCAGTGTTTACATTCTTTTGGTTATGGTAAATCTTTAACATTTGACGCAATTAACGAAACTCCATCTTATTCTGAAGAAACGCAGCCTCCCGCTGCCGAAAGATGGATATAATCAACGTGAATCTGATTCTGCTGCTAAAAAAAATAACTTTTTTCATACGGGCTCTGCACCAATATGTGATGCTTAGAACGTTAAATATTGAAGAACTCTGAGGACAGAAAACTGTGGAGAACATTTTCAGGTTTTGCTGTTAAATCATCCAAAACAAAAGTGATTTTTGTCCTTTTTATGTTGTTTTACTGCTGAAGCAGAAGCAGCAGCAGCAGAGAATCAGATGTACATTGAGAGTAGTTTGTTTATAATGAGGATAGATGCTGCTTTAACGTCCCCTAGTGGCCTTAGGCAGACATGTCCAAAGTGTGGTCAACAGGCCAAATGCAGCCAGCTGTCAATGGAGATCCACAGGGTCAAATTTGTTTCTGTTTTTCTTTTATTTTACATTTTAATCTTCCTAATTTCAAATCTTCAATTGTTATTTGCTGATCCCCCAAATAAGCAAACAAAAGTCAAATTAACTATTTTTTCTCTGGTTATTTAAATGTATTCTCTATATTGAATACAGAACATACAGAAAAAAACAGTTTTCCATTTGGCCAGAAGATGGCAGCATTGCTTCAGTTTTTCTGCAAATATTATGTGTTCTGTCATCGATTCTCTCTGGATCTACAAAGAGTTTTTGTTCTTCTCTTCAAGGCAAACATCTGTGGTTCTATTAAAGGTAGTGCTGATATTTTAAACCTTTAAATTCTCCACAAACATCAAACTTTTTAAGAACACTTCTAGTAGATTTATATGAATCACAAAGAGCTGAATAAAACGGCATAAAATAAAAATCCAGAAATCTGCTCAACCGGGAGCACTAAAGGAAATAAAAAAATCTGAATGCTTCCAGAAAGAAGGCATTTTGATTAGACTCCCGCCCCTTTTCCCATCTCTTTTGCTGAGTGTTAACATGCTCACTCTAGCTTACAGCCCCTCCCAATCTAATATTAGACAACAAAAATGGCGACCAATATCGGAGCTTTCCATCTGTTCAGTTCTGATCCAGATCCAGCTCAGACGAGGAAACAAAGACGTTCATGGGTCTGTTTGTCTGCGAGTGGATGCATCCGAATGGGGGGGGAGCTTGGAGCTTGTGGCCCCGCCCACGTATTTTCTACATTACAAATACAAGTTGTTTTTTCAAACGGTGATTTTGTCTGCTCCTGATTCACAATTTGAATAAAGAAATACTTAGAAATGGAATTACCAGCACTTTTCTTCCTAAAAAAATACAAGAACGTGTAACTTAAAAACACCAAAAACATCTTTAAAATGTTATTTCAAAGGCAAAAAGATGAAAAATACAAAGAAAACTTGAACCTTTTTTAAATATTCATCCATAAATTGATTGAAAGATTAAGAAAATATGATTCTCTTAAACACAGTTTAATAATTCTTAATCATAAATGGACAGAATTGTATTTCTACACACTGAACATGTCATTCAAATTTCTACTTTGAATCAAAAAGTGATTTTATTTGCTTCCATTAACAAATGCAAAGATGAACCAAACATTTATCACAAAATCTGAATAAATTATCATCATTTTCAGCTAAATTTGCTATAATATTACAAAAAAGAAAACACTTTTGAACCCAAATTGTATTTTAATTCACAATTAAACCAAAAACTCTGAAATCAAATGTTATAAAGTTCCACAGATTAATAGCATAAATCTGAATTATGCATGAAATTTGGTTGTTTTGATGTAAAATGTGAGAAAAATATCCGGAGGAGACAGAATGGTAATGAAACCATGGTTTAATAATTCATAATGGGAAGATTCACAGTCTGAAGATTCAGCAGAAATCATCTGATGGAATTATTTTAGTTTTGGAGAAAGTGCAGGTGCTAATGGCTGCGTTTTAAATACCACTAATTTCATTCAAAAATAACAATAAACATCATTAATGCTACAAAAATAGTTGCTAATATTTTTTTTTTACAAAAATCACAAAACCCTGAGTCTGAATTTTGCCTCCAGGGGGCGCTGCAGCTCCAGGATCACTCCACTTCCTCATCGCTGTGGATTTCTGCTTCCTGTAAAACCAGAGGAAACGTCAAGCCTTTGCCGAGTCAGCCGGCTCGTCAAAATAAGAGCGGTGAACACGTACGGCGTGACTCTGCTGCTGCACCCAGTGTGAGTAATGCTGCTGCAGATACGCCGCTCCAAAGTTCAGCATGCGGCTGGAGGGGAGAGTGTCCGCCGTCGACAGGCGGCTGGTGATCTGGTGGAGAGCCGCCAGCGTTAGCATATCCAGATGTTTACCATCACTTTTTTAAAATCATTCGTTTTACCTCACACGCCACGGCGACCTGCGTTTCCGTGGACGCTTGCGGCTGCAGGTCGTCAGATCTGGCGTTTCTGTAGCCTATCCTCTCCAGGAAGGTGGTCAGAAGCCTCTCGAAGAAGCTGTAGTCGAACAGAACTCTGGGGTTGACCTTCTGTTCGATCATCTGCAGACACAGAAATGACTTTAGTGATCGTTTCCCTGCAAACGCCGTCAGAGGAGAGCGTGTCGTACCGTCTGGTTGAACTGGTCGCCGCTCTTCCGCAGCAGCAGCGCGATGAGCTTCTCCAGGTCTGAAGGAAGGGACGGAACAAAAGGTGAAGATCCAAACCCGTCTGAAGGACCGCAGAGGGGAGAGGATTTTACTCACCGTCATCGTCGTCCGATTCAATCTCAGGTTCAATGAACTGGATTTCATCGGCGAGGTCGGTCAGACGCTTCGCCACCTGTTCAAACTCATTCTCTGCAGCTGGAGAAGAAAATCTGGATTATTCTAAAGAAAAGAATCCAACCTCAAACCATAAAATAAATGTAACCAAAACAAAAGCAGGTTTGTTTAGAAAACTGTCCGTTTTATTCTAATCAAATCATTTTATTCGTCTGAAACGATTGTGTTTTAATTTGAAAATCTTTTCCATCACTCACATTTTTCCGGTAGGAAATTGATGAGGGAAATTTTGGGTTCAGGTTCAGGAGCCGCCTCAGGTTCTGGTTCTGGTTCCTTTGTTTTGGGACTAATACATTTTCCGATGATTGGCAGACGCCTCCATCCTTTTTTCTTCTTCCCCTTCCTCTTTGGTTCTCCTTCGCCGTCTGGCGGCGCCGGAGCGTTTGCGGCCGGGTTCGGTGGCGGCGGTGCCGGACTCTCTGCGGTCCTTCTCAGCTGCCGGCGCTGGGCGAAGGCCCTCATGAGTTTGTGCTCCATCGTGTTCTCCATGTCCCCGTGGTCTGAGGTGGGTTTGGGGTCCGGAACAGTGCCTCCGGCGGCGCCGTTGATGCCCTCCACGTGCCCGTTAGTCATGCTGGTTTACTGCGGAGGAGGGAAAGCCGTGAGTGTTACTTCTGAATTTAAAGTGACTGGAAATGTTACAACATGTTTCTGACACACAAACATAAATATGAGGGAAGTCTGCTGAGGGGATTTTCAAATTAAAATCATAAAAAAATACCCTTTTTTCTTCGTAATAAAACCTGTGATTCCCTATTGATTGGTTAGTGGAGTAAATTCCTGCATTTAAGAGGTAAAACTGTGTAAATTTGTGTTTCTGGACGATTAAAACTATTAGGAGTAAAGTAAATATAAAGGAGAAAAATATAAATTTCCTAATTTTATATATATGAATTTCCTGAGTTTTTCTGCTGAGTCACGAGGCGTTACTTCCAAAACAGATAAGAATAGAAAAGTTCAGAATAAAACGCTTCACGACAGTTATGGCCGATTTACGGCAACAAACAAAACGTTTCGCCAGAGGGAAAAAAATGAAAAGTTCTGACGGATGTCGTCAAACAAAAGCTAAACAAAGTCGGGGAAAACTTGAAAATTAAAAATAACATTATTAAAGAAGGAAAAAAAGGAAAAAAAAAACATTTGAGATGGAAACACCGGAAACAAACACACCTATGTCGTAAAAAGTTTTAAAATACTTTGGTGAAAACAAAAAAGTTTCGGTCTTATTGAAAAGTGACAAATCAAATACTTTTTTAGTTCTCGTTGAACTTCTAAAAACTTTGTTAAAACTTACATTTAATGTTGTCAGGTCCAAGTTTGTTGTCAGGTCCAAGTTCGCCGTCCGTCTGAGAGCTCCTCAGCTCGCTGACTGGATCTCCGTCTTTCCGTCGATCAGTTTTTTTGAACAGGGCGTGACGTCACGCTTTTTTTTTTCAAAACAATTTACGCATTTCATTTTAAAAAATAAATAAATACAATGGGGGAAAAAAACAACAACATTTTTTCGGTTTACACTTAATACATTTAATTTTGTTTATTTTGTTATTTAATTTTGCGGGTATTGCTGTTTGTTTTTACAATAGTCCTACATGTTTATTTACTAACACTTATATTTATTAAAAAAATAAAACTCCAATTATAAATAAAAAACTTAAGCTGCTACTCTCCACAAACTGTCATTGACTTGTTTTTTTCAAGAAGTATTACAGTTTTTTTGTACAAAAAAGTTTATGGGAAACTGAAAGTGAAACTTAACAAGACAAAAAATTAACATAAAAGTAATCATTTTAAGGATTTGTGTTTCTGACACGGTTTTACTCTGTAGCTATGATTTTTTTTTAATGGTGGACGCCTTTACTTTGAAATTCTAACGTGTATTTTTAAAAGGAGACAGAGGAACTAGAAGGAAATTTGTCATTCTATTGTTAACATGTCTGGACTTGTCATGATTGAGGACGATAAACTGTTTTGTCACAAATGAAATCAGGTCAGACTTCATACGTCTGCGGTGATACTTTTAGGTTTTACTGTCACGTCCAAGAACAACGATTAGACATTAACAATGGTTTTTATCTACCCTAAAAGAGGAATAAAACAGGATAAATGTTCATAATTCACAAAAAAATTATATAAAAAAAAAAAACAAATCTGACTTGAGATCGTAAAAATCAATAGAAAACCCCCTAACAGGGCGCTGTCTGTTGTGGTCCTTTACCTAGAGGTTTGGCGGTTTCTGGTCTGACGTGTCTGAGAGGCCTCGAGGGCACCATGAGTCATGTAAAATTCAACATATCATGTGAAGATGATTTAACGTGGACATCTTTTCGTGACGGATCGACCTCTGCTGGGTTTTTCCTGAAGTCCTGAGAGCATCCGGACTGATAGGAGAGGAAAGACAAATATTGAACCTTAAAGTTTGTCAGCAAAAGATTTTGCCAAATTGAAAGACAGAAACCTGAGGAACTTTGGGAGATGAAGGTTCCGGGATGTTGACAGATGACTCATCGTTGGAGCTGCAATTGTTCTCAGTTTTTTGCGAGGAGATAGAAACTTCTGAAATGAAATCCCGACTAACAGAATATTTAAGTCTAATAAAAACCTCAAAAATTTAAGATACCAACCTATAAACTTAAACAGCTTCAGATTTACAGTAAATGTATTAGTTCCTCGTCCTTAATACTTTTAAATTAGATGGTCCAACAAAATAAAAAACATTTCATATTTCGATGCAAGCATTTGCTTAATTTGTTTACAAACAGTTATTCTACTTAGCATGCTAGTTGTGGTATTTGGGAATAACTGGTACCAACGTGTTTTCAGTTGTGAAATGATGGCATTCTAGGAAAATAAAAGAGACAAAAACAAAGTCAACAATAAGAAATGAGCACAAGTTGGTTTAGCACCAATGCTATATGTGTTAGCCTTAGCAAGTTAGCATGCTAAAAGAAAAAAAAATAGTAATATCTGGTGGAATTTTAGCATGCTACAAAAGTGAGTTTGTTTTATGCTAATATTACATTTACTAAAATTAGCATTAGCAAAATGTCAGAATTATACGTGGTAAAAAGAGGGAAAACTAATAAAAAAAATCAAAATTAGCACAAGTAAAAAGATGGGTTGGCAGCAACGGTTAATATGTTAAAGTAACCCAGTTAGCATGCTATAAGGTTAAAAAATACAAATAAAAAGCTAACAATCTCTGGGAGAACATTTTGAAAAAGTGTTTGTTTTAGCCTAATATTTTTACATTTGATAGAATTAACATGTTTACATTTAAAAACTAAAATACTGACAAGATGCAAAACAGAAACATCACAGTTAGCATCTTTACACATCAGTAAAATCATGCTAAATATCAACTGTATGCATTTTGTAAGCTAACAACTGATAAATATAAAAAAAGGAAATAAAATACTCTAAATTAGCATAAGTATAAAACTTAGCAGCAACGGTAAATATGTTAGCATCAGTAAAGTAATCGCGCTAGCATAAAAAAAAGGTAAAAACAAAAGTTAGCAATCTCTGGGAGAATTTTAGCATGCTAAAAAGTGGGTTTGTTACATGCTAATGTACCATCTGCTTACTGAAAAGTGCTAACAAGATGCAATACAAATATGACGATTAGCATTATGCTAACTTGTAAGGTACGATAAATGAAGACCCAACTTGTTCGTTTAGCCCGCGACCGGACTTCAAAACTTGCATGTTGATGGAGGATCACCAACGTTCCGGACATGGAAGCACAAAATTCCTGAAATCTGTGACGCCAGGACACTAGATAGTCATTTAGAAGATTGGGATCAGTGTGGGAATTCAGACGTAGTCGATAATAAACCAGAGAGTAGATGAAAATTAGCAAAGTTGTTAGCATCAATGCTAAACCAAATCGGCTAGCAGGCTAACCCAGAGAAACAAAGAGTGGGAAATGTTTGAAAACTGTAACAAACTAATATTTTTAACAAAAATATCAACAAATACTATTTTTAATACAATTGGATGAGTATGATGCTATGCTAAGTAATAAAAAAATCATAGTAAACATCAACAGGTCCTTGTGTTTAGAGCAATATTAAAATAAATTACTTTTATTTGGTTTAATCTTAGCATCTTCTTCTGTGCTTGTTTATCTTTTTGAAATCATTAAAGCAGCAAAACATTAAATTTTAATTCACATTTAACTTACCAGTAACTGGAAAACAAATAAATAACCAAAAGAGCAACACTACCAATGAACTTTATTAGCATATCTTATTGTTAAAAAATTATATTTAGTCTGTTTGAAATGTATCTTATATGATCTATTTCACAAAATGTGAACATTGTAAAATAATAACACTTTCTTTTATATACATTAAAACAATGGTCACACAAGTGTAGAATGTGTCACTTTAAACACTATTGTGTGAAGCGACTTTTTCAAGGTCACTTTTTACCAGTAACAAAATTCAAAACGTATTTGTGTGTAAAGTTTACTTAGCTTTGAAAATAAACTTAAAGAAAAGAAGAACGAATGAGGAAACTGCTGTGTATTTAAAGAGGGAGTTTACCAACATTCATCCAAACAGGAAGTAAAATCAGACGAACAGCATCACAAAATCCAGAAAACAACAAACTTCAAGTAATCCCAATGTCATCAGCAGCAGAAAGTAAAATACAAAAGCAAAACACAAACAAAAACACACAACACATGCCCACAATAGAAGAAAATCAGCTATAAAATGTTTAAAATTAGAATAATTTAATAGTTTGAACAAGAAGAAGAATGCCATTCGTTTTGTAATTTACCAGAAAACAGAAGTCGAGGTAAGAAAATGCCATGCACTGTGATGAAAGACACGTTTTAATACAAATCTACTCAATAGTTAGTGTGATAAAGAAAGTGTGTATATTGTCCAGAATGGGCGTGGCTGTCACTCATTTACAGTTCAGAGCGACACTTTGCTTTAAAGCACAAAATCTCCAAAGGAAGCTCTCTGATCAGGTGTCCCAGCAGCCGCCGCGGAAGTCCCGCGTTGAAAATAAAAGGTCATTTATCCATAAAAAATAAAAATAAATCCCCTAAATGAAAGCCAGCAAGTGTTTTATTCTTTTAAACAGTTTAAACACATCTTTTTAAGTAACACTGCACTCTAAAACTTTATTTCCAAGCTGAATTTCCACAACGGCTGAGCGAGATCCCGACAAAACTCCAACAAATTTATAATTTTTTTACAACAAAAATCACTTCTGTGAGCAACAGTTCACACAGTCTGTCCGCTGACAAACGTGCACACGAAATTAAAACAAAAAAAGAACAATAAGAACCTCAACCGGCACTGAAGTAACATTGCACATTCAATACTCCTCTGTGCTAAATGGTCGACGATGTCAGAACATTAATGTAATGTAAACGTTTCATACAGAAATGCAAAGAAAAAAACGAAGTTATCCATTTATATTGCATTGAATATGGCTCAGATGTTTTTTGTTAGATAACTGGAGCAAACGTAGGTCAGATATGCATGAAACGCCCATCAGAACCGGATCTGTTTTTGATAACCGGCTCCACAGACAGAAACACATCTGGACTCTTTATCGCACATCTGATATGGAGTTAGCTCAAACTCAGAAATGATTGTTTTCTGGTCTTATATCTCTGCTGTTTAATTAATCCCTCCTCACACATCTGGGTCGATTTGGCCCCTTCTCTCAACCACTGACTGTATATGAGAACTGGACGAAGCAACTCCTCCTCTTTGGCATTCCAAACAGGAAGTACCTGCTGGCTCAATAAAAGCAGTGGTCCTACGTTCAAAACTGTCAGAAATCCTTCACTGCTCACTACATAGTACGTTCGGCGTTATGTCGGAGTGTCTGAATTCCAAACTCCAGAGCTCTAGAAACTTCCCAGAAACGTCTTCCTCCATCTGAAGAGGCCTAGTTTTTGGAAATTTCCGGAAAGTCAGTCTCACTGAGGATAATTTGATTTAAGTCGCCAAACGGTTCTGAATTTCTTTGTTTTTGACACCGATCTGGAAATAAAGCTTCACAAGATGCTTCACGTCTTTCATCTTTGAGCTCAGCTCCAACTGACAACTTTGGTTCTTTTCTCGTCAATTTATAACTTCTTTACGGCTACATTTAGGATTTTTTTCTTGAAAATGTATGAATTTCATTCATTCGTTCATCTTCTCGACGGTTTTGTTTCTGTATGGGTAACGGAAATGCAAATTTTTTCTGGTGTAAATTTACAAGATTTAAAATAAATTTAAAATTATGACTTTTTTTCTCGTGAATTTAAGATTTTTTTCTTGAAAGTTTATTAATTTTTTGGGTAAATTTACAAAATTTAAAGTCATAAATTGATGACTTTTCTTGAAAATTTTTGACTTTTTTTCTCAAAGATTTTTGATTTCTTTCTTGAAAATTTATGAATTTTTCTCTTTCATTAATCTTCTTGACCATTTTGTCCCTTTATGGGTAACAAAAATGCATAATTGTTTTTTGTAATTTTAAAAGATTTAAAGTTAATTTAAATTTACGACTTTTTTTACTTGTAAATTTATGACTTCTCTTGAAAACGTGTGACTTTTTTTTCGTAAATGTACGAGATTTATAATAATAAATTTACAACTTTAAAACAAGTAAATAACTGAGAAAATAAGTAATACATTTATAAGAAAAAAGTTGTAAATTTATTACTTTTATTTTCTTGAACATTCACAACTTTTTGTCTCGTACTTTTTGTCTTTACCAAACTTAAATTAATACATTTATGACTTTAAAACACATAAATTTACAAGCAAAAAAGTAATAAACTCAGCTCATGACTTTTTAAATCCTAAATATACGACTTCTATCTCATAATTAACAGCTACAAGTTACAGGTTTTCCTGTAAATTTACAAAATTTTAAGTCATAGTTAAAAAAAATGTTTTTGTGTTTGTAGTACTCTGTTGAACATTTGAACAATTATTGTGAAAAAAAGCATGTCATAAAATTCTCGTATTGATTAGCTTTTATTTTTGTAAAATTGGCAACATCGAATTTGTCGTTAAAAAAAAAAAAAAAGTAGTTATCATGGTTAAATCCGGGCACTAGCATCTAGTATTTTGGTAGTTAGGGAGGGAATTCAGACAGAAAGACCGATTTTGTTTAGTCTGCTTTCAAGAGGTAGGGGTGTGGCCTTCTAACAAGCTCCCTCCTGATTGGCCACAGTGGTTGCCATAGAAACTATCACTGGTAACTCACGGCTTCAATATCGCCAAAAAATGGCGACTGATTTGACTTCAGTTGTCTGGAGCCATTTTCTATGAGTGAGGTCACACTCACTCGGTCCAGTTCTCACATACAGTCCGTGGTATCAACACGTTCTGGTCCAACGGCGAGCGGCGAGGCGGTTCTGGACAAATTTGTTCGTTTTGAGGACAAACAAGCTTTGATGGAGACTTTTTGGGATGTTTGTAACAGAAGCTGCTTTATATCCAAACACATTTAGATTATAAATAAAGTTTAGTCGATAAACAGCGAAAAGCAAATAAGTATAACTTTGATTTTTTCAAGACTTTTGTCACATTTTCTGTCTGTTTGGTTTGGAAACATCAACAATAAAAGCCTCCAACTGTTCTGTACACACACGCATTTTGAAAATCTAAATATATTTTTGTTTGGTTTAGTTAAATACGAAAATAGAAGCTTATTGGATTTAAAGATTTTTTTTCCCACGATTCTCAGCGGGAAAGCTGTGGTTTTACATCCTTTTTGACAGGAGAAACGTTCAGATGTGGATTTGTTTGGACTTTTTTCATAAATGTGATTAAAAAATGCAGAATTCTAGTTTTGAGAGGGTAAGGAGACAGAAAAACAAGGTAAAAATTCTAAGTGAAGACGGCGTGACAGCACATCAGAGTCATCTCTTTGGCACAAAGGGTTTGATGGGATGAATGAACTTCCTCTAGCTTTTATTTTGAAGGTTTTTTCTCACGCTGAAGCGCTGAAGAGTCGTGAAAGCAGAGCGGAGCTCGTGGTGGCCGGTGAAATTGCACTTGCATCCTGAACTATTCAAAGTAAGACAGTCTGTCCATCAGCACAATCAATCAATAAATAGAACACGAATAAATAAATACAAATAAATATCCAAGCCGCGGCGAGGCGGTTCAGCGCTCCTCTGCAGCCAAGAGTTCGTCTCCGTTTCACTCCCACTTGTGTTCAGCTACGAGTGTGCAGAGTCCAGGTGTGCGTGCGCCTCAGACGGCCGTCTCCAGGTCCTCGTTACTGGGGGGGGACGGCTGCTTTGGGGGGCTCAGGTAGGTGGAGAGTTCAGAGTCTCCCTGTGCTTGGTCTGCAGGCGTCTTCCCCTGAACGACAGACCACAGCAGTTAAACAAGCTGAGATTGAAGGAACTGGAACACAACGAGGGACGGATTTAAACCCAACAAAAGAAACTCATTTAGGAAACGACTCCTGAAATCCACATGTTGATGTTGTTTGTCTTCAGGAGAAACAGCGTATTGGTCGTGAAATGTAACCCAGATCAGTGCAACTGTTTGAACTTTGACTTTGTGAGCTCACGCCATAAAATCCTCTTCAGTCTGTGACCGACCAGGACCAACGCAGAAGAGGGACGACCTCGTTTAAGAGCGATCTGAAAACCGCTGACGTTCCGTCTTTTCATTCCAGTTTCTGTTTTGAAAGTGAAACCAGGTTGATGTGAGAGTTCAACAGTTTATAATCCTCCCAGATTGAGTCATGAATTCTCAGGAAAGAGTGACTCTAAACCAGGAGCGTCGAACTCAAACCCACAGGGGCCAAAATCCAAAACACACCTTAGGACGGAACGGGATAAACATTTATTGAACACTCTGAAACTACATTTTAAAACTTTAAAAGCTTTGTAACATGATTTTGAACTAGATATATAGCATCACCTGTGATAATGCTAGTGTGAATGCTGTAAGAGGAATTTGGCTGCTGAAGATGTTTAAGCTAATAGCTAAAAATACTGAAGTTAATAGATGAAAAAGCTGAAGCTAATAGTCATCTATAATATTAGCGAAATGCCAAAAAAAAAAAACTTAGCTTAGCCAAAACAGCTAGCATGTAGCTGAAAAATGGCTAAACTTCAAAATAGCCTAAAAAACTAAAAAAAGCTTAAATTAGACAAAACAGCTAGTGTGTAAATGTTAGCCTAACTCCAAAAAACCCCAAAAAAAAGCCTGAATTTGCCAAACAGTTAGCATGTAGCCAAAAAATATTTAAACTTCAAAATTGCTAAAAAAACTTAAATTAGCTTAAACAGCTAGCACGTAGCTGAAATATTAGGTAAACTCCAAAATAGCCTGAAAAATCTTAGTAAATACCAAAATAGTCCAAAAAGCTAGCAGAATGTCAATTTTTAAACATTAAAACTGTAACTTTTTAACATAATTAAGAATAATAAAAAGGCAGGAATATTATTCCAGAATAAATCAACTTAAACCTAAATAACTATCAATATTTTACTCTCTATAAAATATATTTTGTCAAAATTATACAAGTCAGAAATAAGCAGAACATCATAAAATACCAATAAAACAAAATGATCTGGAGGGCCGGATCCGGCCCCCGGGCCTTGACTTTGACACATGTGCTTTAAACCATTGACTGTTCATGAGAACTGGACAAGGATGCCCGTCCCCCAATGGTTGCAAACAGGAAGTACCTTCTGGCTCCCACAGACTTCAACAGAGAAACACAGAATAACTCATCTTGATCTGATACTTATTTTCTTAACATCTTCTTTATTTTTTTCACTTTTTTAGTGCAAGTTATTCAAGTTATTAACTGTCCAATCATCAAAAGTGGGCGGAGCCTGATAGACCCCACATCGAATGTGTGTTATGGTGAAGTCTGCTTTCAATTGGGAAGGGGGTGTGGCCTTCCAACAACCTCCCTCCTGATTTGCAAGAACGGTT
>NC_050534.1:19393847-19401966 GCF_002922805.2 Oryzias melastigma | reverse complement strand
CCACATCGAATGTGTGTTATGGGGAAGTCTGCTTTCAATTGGGAGGGGGTGTGGCCTTCCAACAACCTCCCTCCTGATTTGCAAGAACGGTTGCTGTATAAACAACAACACTGTTTAGGCAACAGCTACAAAAACAACTGCCACTACACAATGGGGGGTGGGGGGGGGCACTGGCAAACTCCTCAGATGTCATGGCGACGCCCAAATCCTTTGAAAATCGTTGACGTGGTCATTTTCTCACTTTGATTAAAATCTCCAGTTCTCATTTACAGTCAAAGCCCCATACTGTGATTGGGCCGTTGCCATGGTGACTCATAAAAGGGTAAAGCCATAGAAGTTGAGGAAAACCTTTGGATCTCATTTGGGTTTTTTTGAGTGTTAAACACCAGAAACAACTTAGTTTTGTTTTTGTTTCACTTTCAGTAACACGTTTGTTTTTATCTTCCTTTTACGTTTCTGTTCCTTCTGAAAACCATTTTTTCTCAGAGGATTCTGGACTTCCCTGCAGTATTGGATCCGTCACTAAAGCCCCGCCCCTGCTTCTCTGGAAATCCTTTGTTTACCTGGAAGTTGGTCTTTTCTAGCGAAGCTCCAGCTTCCACCAGTAATCTGCAGACGGCATGCTGCTTTTCTGAGGCTGCTTTGTGCAAGGCAGTGTCCCCTCTGCAGACACACAAACGTGATGCAGTCTGTTACCAGCAGAGCCACACTGACAGGAAATCAGAAAAACCACAGGAAGTGTCGAAAACCCCGCCACCAAGATCGACCTGAGTTCTCAGGTTTAGCTCCAAGCCAATAAAACAGGTAGAAACACGCAGAGGGAATTCCCAAACATCTGACTGGTGAGTCACTGCCTTGCTCTCACACCAACCTGCAGAAAACACTTACAGGAGATTAGATCTGGACTTTAGCTTCTGATTGGACGGAATGAAAAGTTTTACTTCTTCTGTTGGATGCTATGTTCACATCGGCCAAGTCTGGTTTGAGCGTAGCAAGTACACGCGTTAGGTGTTAGCATGAACACCAGATGCTAAAATCGCGTTCAAGAACCTTAAATTAGCATGTTTTTTAACGTAGCAAGTATACGCGCTAGCATCAGCTAGCAGTGAACACCATATACTAAAGTCGCATTTAAGAATCTCCGTTAAATGTAGCAAGTTCATGCACTAGTATCAGCTAGCAGTGAACTCCATATGCTAAAGTCGCGTTAAAGAACCTAAGTTCAGCATGTTTTTTAACGTAGCAAGTACACAAGCTAGCATCAGTTAGCAGTGAACACCATATGCTAAAATCGCGTTCAAGAACCTCAGTTCAGCATGTTTTTTAACGTAGCAAGTATATGTTCTAGCATCATCTAACAGTGAAAACCATATGCTAAAATCGCATTAAAGAACCTTAGTTCAGCATGTTTTTTAACGTAGAAAGTATATGTGCTAGCATCAGTTAGCAGTGAACACCAGATGCTAAAATCGGATTCAAGAACCTCCGTTCAGCACATTTACAAACTTAGCAAGTACAAGCGCTAGTATAAGTTAGCAGTGAACACCATATACTAAAGTCGCATTTAAGAATCTCCGTTAAATGTAGCAAGTTCACGCGCTAGTATCAGCTAACAGTGAATACCATATACTAAAATCGCGCTCAAGAACCTTAGTTCAGCATATTTTAAACGTAGCAAGTACACAAGCTAGCATCAGTTAGCAGTGAAAACCATATGCTAAAATGACATTGAAGAACCTCCGTTAAATGTAGCAAGTTCACGCGCTAGTATCAGCTAACAGTGAACACTATATGCTAAAATCACATTCAAGAACCCCAGTTCACTACGTTTTTAAACGTAGCAAATACACAAGCTAGCATCAGTTAGCAATGAACACCTTATCCTAAAATCACATTCAGGAGCCTTCGTTCATCACATTTACGAACTTAGCAAGTACACACACTAGCACCAGTTAGCATGAACACCATAAGCTAAAACCACATTCACAAACTGCAGTTTAGTGGGTTTTTGAACATGGCATTACAGTGTTGTCCCGCCCACATGGAGGCCAGGTCATTACCGATTGGCTGATCCAACCGAACTCTTTAGCACGCGGTTCAACTTCAACCAGAAACTATTCTGGAGCACAGACATCGACAGCTTCACCTCCATCCAGAAAAAACAAACTGCATCCACTGCTGCCTCACAGGAAAGTCCTCACAGCCCCTTTCTGATCATTGGAGGTCGGTCCTCTGAGAAGCATGGCAGACGCTTGTATGAATTTCACCGCAAGAATAAAAAAAAAAAGGCTACTCCTGTGGTGAGCCGTACCGCCCCCTGGTGTTCTGTCTGGGTTACTAGATTTCCAGAGATCAGGGGCTCCGAGCGTCATCAGAAATAAGAAAATGTAAGAATTTAGGAGGAAAAATCAACAATAAAATAGATTTAAACAGGAAGTTTGGATTTTGAAAGCATTTTTAAAAGATTCTTAAAGACGTTTTTAGTAACTTCAGGTTGCAGCAGGCGCTCATTAGCTTATTGACTCTCTAAGCCTAAATTAATTGATAAAAATGTTTTAAAAGCTCAATTTTTAAAAGAAAATTTGATATTTTGATGTAAAAAAAAACTTAGGTTGTTTATTTTTCTTAAAAAAAAAATAAAAAATCTCAACATTATTCTAGTTTTAAGCCCCGCTAACAGTTCTAAATGAGATTCTTTAAGTGAAGACAATTCAGATGCATTTTACCGAATAAATCAACAAAAAAAGAATGTTTCATATTTTTGGTTCTTAGATTTTTTGTCTGTTTTAGTTTCCTGTTTGCACAACAGTTTAAAAAAAAGTGCAGCAGGAAACAAAAGTTAGTTTCAGTTTCTGAACGTCACTCTGTTGTGCGTTTGAGTCATCACAGCTGTGGAGGAGTGGGAGTGTTTTAATTTTTATTTAAATTCAGATGAACCGATTCGGTTCAAAACAGAAAAAAAACAAAGAAATTCAGACGTACTTCTCTCTGTCCGTCAGATCCAGGAGAACTTTAGAGCCTGAGGAGAAACAAAACGGGAAGGATGAGAGCTCTCGTGGTTTGACCTCTGACCTCAGATTCTGTGAGTAGATTGTAAGTGGTTTTGGTCGATTCCAGAGAAGACTTTGATCTTCTTCTCTTTTTTTCTGCTTCTTGTCGGCGTCTTCTCACCTTGCTGCAGGATGTATCTGACCAGGTCGGTGTGTCCGTTCTGAGCGGCTATGTGCAACGCCGAGCAGCCTTCGGCGTCCCTCACCAGCAGGCTGACGCCTCGCTGCACGCACTCCGACAGCTGCAGACAGCAAACAGATTGCGAAAAAACATTTAATATCTGGTGAAAAACAAATTAAAAAAAACTAAAAAGCAAAAAAGGAAAGCTTATTTATGGGTCCTCCCACCTGTCAATCAAAACAGTACTAAAAATGCAGGAATTTCAGCTCAAATACATTAAAAATTAAAAACAAAACATTGAAAATATTTGATAAAAGTTAGAAAAATATGTTTATATTTGTTGTAAACAATGGAGTGATTTTTGTGCCACCATATTGCAAGCAAAAGTCACAGTTTTGAGATCAAAATTTTCTAAATTGCAAACAAAATGTAAAATCCTGCAAATAAAATATTAAATATTTGCTTTGAAAATTATTTTTTTGCGTTTGCAAATTTTTTTTTTTCTTAGAAGAAAAAAATATGTGAACAAAAACGTTTTTACATGCGTAGTGGCTCATCTCGCTTTCAACCTATCTTTGATTTTACGCTCAACATTTTCTCTCAGACAGCCTGCTGATTGGTTTAGATTCCATCCAATCAGGAGTCTGCAGCTCTAGGGGACAGAAGTGGACTTTGGACGGTGTATCGGCGCTGTTCGGTCAGAATTCTACAGTCTTCAACCGTTCTGGCCCGTTTCTCTTGGAGACTTTAAGTTTGCAGACGCAAAAATATTTTTTCCAAGCAAAAAAAAAAAAATTTTCAAAGCAAACATTAAATATTTTTTCGCAACATTTTACATTTTGTTTGCAACTTAGAAAATGTTTAACTCAAAACTGTGACTTTTGTTTGCAATACGGTGGCACAAAAATCTCTCCATAGAATCGACTTTTTTTTGCATTAAACTACATTGAAATTTCCCCTTTACTGCCTCTAGTGGTATTTTGAGGAACTGCATTTATCAATGTTTCTCGGTTAGCTTTAAAGCTGATTTATTTAGCTGTTTTGATCTATTTTAAAGCATTCCCAGTGTTTTTTAATTACAATTCAACACAAGATAAAAATGTACTTTTCTGAACCTCAAAAGAAGCAGTTTAGGCTCTAAAACAGCAGCAGAATCTCCACAAACAAGCTGAAGTTTGTGTCCTTCACTAACCAGCATCACACACACAATATTTGGACCTGTCAACACAAAAAAATGTTGTTTTTTTTTTACAAATTTACGACTTCAAAGTTGCAATTTAAAAAAACGTTTTTTTTTTGCTCATAAAAAGTAACTAATACTCTGTAAACAAAGGTTGTAAAAATATTCTTGATTTTTGCTTCTTTTACAGATAAAATAACATTTTGCCAAACAGAATTTGTTTCCTGTTCGACTCTAAAAAAAAATGTTTTCTTTTTCTAAATCTAATCTTAAATTTGTTCAACTGTTTGTCAAAAATGAAAAGATTCTCAAACTAGATTCCAATTTATGAGGCACATTTAATAGAAGAATCCTAATTATTTAAATGATAACGACAGAATTTAAAAGTAAAATCCTCCCAATAAAGTCTGTAAAAAATAAAAAATAAATTTATTTAAAATTTGACTCTTTAGAAACAAAAGATAAGATTTTCTATTAATTTAAACCTGAACATGCTGATTTTTTTTCTCAAGATTATTCACATAAAGAAAAATTTAAAATATTTTATTTTCCTAAAAAAGAAGAAGTTAATCCAAGCTATCGACAAACTTGAAAACAAAAGCTTAAATCTGAACATTATTATGTAAAATAAACTTTAAAATGATCCTTTTTGAAGTAAATCCCAATATTTTTGTTTGAATTTACATCAAAAAAGTGAAAAAGTCTCATAAAACAGAAACTGTAGAGAATTTTAATGACAAACAGCTCTGATTTTTAGAAAAAACATAAAAATCTACAAATATTTCTGCATATAACCTTTACTATGGAGTATTAGGCCACTTTATAAACAAAAAAAAAAGATAATAATTCTGAATTCGTCGTAACTGTTAAATTACGAGAATAAAGTCGTATATTTATGACTTTAAAAGTCCTAGGCTTAATGTATGTCTTTTTTCTTGTATATTTACGACTTTTAATCGTCGTATAAAAATCTTGTAATATTACTTTTTGAATTTTTTTGGCCCTAATACTCTGCCGTAACCTTTTCACAGACAAAAGCAGGTTTTATTTTTAGCATTTCCTGCTTTATTTTCATATTTTTTAACGTCAGTTTCCTATTTGAACTGTTGATTGTTTGTGGTTCAGAAATGTGGCGGTGAATAAACGTAACGTTACCGTAGGAAGATCTCCGGACACGGCGGCAGTCAGGAGGGCTGCAAACACACAAACATGAACGAGGTCAGAGACCATCAGGTTTGACCTCCGACCTCTGAATCAAAAAATCTTTTTTCCTTCAGGAGTCAAACTGTTGTGTTTACCGTTTATTGTTTGATCATCTCTACACGACAACAATTTTTTGTACACAAATTTAGGGATTCACAACAGCTTCCTGCTGTCAGGAGAGTCCCGGGAATTCATGAAGAACGCCGACTTCCTCTTTCTAGAAAAACCAGTTTGGACGAACGTTTGTGTGTAAACACAAACACACTAAACAAAAGACAGAAGGTCATTTCACTGTTGAATGTGTGTGTGTGTGTGTAAGGTGTGTCTTCTTTGGTTTGGGTGTGTGTTTTATAGTGTATATGTGTGTGTCTTTTATTATGTGTGTTTGTGTCTTATTGCGTGCGTGTTTTATCATGTCTATGCTTGTGAGTTGGGGTGTGTGTGTGTTTTATGGGGTGTACTTGTGTGTGTATGTTTGTGTCTTTTATTGTGTGTGTATTGTGTGTGCTTTATTGTGTGTGTGTTGGGGTGTTTTAGTGTGTGTTTTATTATATGTATGTTTGTGTGTTTTATTTTGTGTGTACTTGAGTGTATGTTTGTGTGTTTTATTGTATGTATGTTTGTGTGTTTTATTGTATGTATGTTTGTGTGTTTTATTGTGTGCATGTATTGTGTATGGATTGTGAGCATGTTTTAGTGTAGGTGTGTATATATATTTGTCTAAGTGTGTGTTTTAGTGCATGTGCGTTACGTGTGTCTTATAGTGTTTGTGTATTGTGTGTATTACAGTGTGCATGTTTTAGTGTATGTGTGTGTAGTTTGCACGTATATTGTGCGTGTCTGTTTCAGTTTGTGTAATGTGTGCATGCACGTACTGTGTGTGTTACTTTGAGCATGTTTTAGTGTAGGTTTGTGTGTGTATTTGTCTAATTGTGAGTATTAGTGCACTAATTCTACTCAGGCGGGTCTAACTGGACCAGAACTAAACTGGTTCAAAACACATTTGGAAAACAGGAAATATTTTCTATCAGTCGGTAACTTAATATCTGAGAAAACAGAAATTACATGTGGAGTTCCTCAAGGCTCCATCCTGGAACCACTTCTATTGAACATCTACATGCTCCCATTGGCCCAGGTTATAAAGAACAACATTAGTTACCATGGCTACGCAGATGACACACAGATATATATTAGACTGACACCAGGAGGCCGAGGCTGGAACACACTTTAGATCAGATGACAAACTCTGTGTACTTTAATCCAGATTAAAGACTAGAATGTATTCAAAGGTTTACATCTGTACTGTTTATCAATGCTTGATTTAAATTCAGTTCTTTTCATCTTTAGTGATCACACTTTTACTATTTCTTTTAATGTTTTATGCACTTGAATACATAAAATGAGCTTTACAAATAAACTCTGTGTGTTTTAGTGTGTGTTAGCGTGTGTTAGCGTGTCACACCTTGTTCATCAGCTGTCAGCGAGGTCCTGTAAACACAAATCAATCATTATTGATTCATCACAGATCTTTATATTTTGTTCTCATATTTACAGATGTTTTAAAATTCTCTATAAAATAGTTTTTCTAGAGATCTAAACAGGTTAGAATGAAGCAGAAACTGCAGGATCAGATGAGAAACCACTAAATCTGGAGCAGATTTAGTCACATCTGGTGACACCTAGTGGTTCCTGCTGGAAACTGCACCTCTTTCAGAACCAAAAACAAACCTTAACTATTCAAACTTTTATTTAAAAAAATTCAAATGTAATCAAAACCTAAAAATCCAAACTGGTGTCTTTTTGTTCCTTCTAGGGCTCCGTAGCAAATGGAAAGTCTTACTCGGCGGCGGGTTCCACCACCAGATCAGGCATCCCAGCGGACGACCCCTGGCTCCCCACAGGTCCCTCGTGGTCCAGGATGAACACCTCCTCCTGGCATATTTCCGTCACAAAGTGGAGGTGCTCCTGTGGAGACAGAGGTGGGGGGGGTGAGGGCGTGACCCGCCGTCACGAGCGCGGTGGTGGGAGGCGGCCGTACCTGAGCTTTGTCGATGCGATAGAAGCGATCAGCTGACGTGGCTGAAATGAAACAGGAAGTCAGAGTTTCCTGAATTCACTTGTGGTTTAAAGAGTTTGAAACACGTCTGTGTATTTAGAACAGGTTCATTGTCTTCTGTTGTAAATGATTCATGTGATTTAGCTGCTCTGACACTGTGCTTCTCTGACATGGAACAATAAAGTTTTATTTTATCCTGAACAGCTGGAATGAACATCAAGATGATGTTAAAGTTAGAAAAACTGCAGCTTTTGAAGCAAAGACACAAAGAAAAAGGAAAAATTAACCATTTTATGGCTGCAAAACGTCATCCATCCATCAGTCTCTACATCCATCTTCCATATCTACATCCATCTATCATCTCTACATCCATCTCTACATCCATCATCCATCTTCCATCTCTACATCCATCTATCAGTCTCTACATCCATCTATCATCCATCCCTACATCCATCCATCCATCCATCCATCCATCCATCCATCCATCCATCCATCCATCCATCCATCCA
>NC_050534.1:19381019-19393460 GCF_002922805.2 Oryzias melastigma | reverse complement strand
CATCCATCATCCATCTCTACATCCATCATCCATCTCTACATCCATCATCCATCTCTACATCCATCATCCATCTCTACATCCATCATCCCCTCTTCCATCCATCAAAGAAAAAACTTTTTAAATTACTCTAAAGATGATGGGATGATGATGTCTTTAACATTGACGTTAAAAGTTATAACTAAAACCAGAATCAGTTCAATGAACATCTTTGTTCTCTACGTTCGTCTGAGAAGATTCTATTTAATTTCTCTCCACGTTTTCATGGACTCACAGTCCAGGAAGCTCCAGTTGGGCGACAGTCTGCTGCTGGAGCTGGCCCTGGGGACGCCTCTGCTCTCATCCTGCAGACACAACCCAGACACTCATCATCTGCGCAGACGGCTGACACCCCCCTCCTCCCCCCTCCCTCCCCCAAACAGTGGAGTCAGTCCAAAGAGAGGGGGGGGCGGGGGGGCAGTGCTGCTGAGCTGGATTTATACTGTTTTGATGAAGCTAAAAACTGGATTATTGTAATAAAATACCACCGTTCGGGTAACAAACCTGTAAAAAAAATGTGCAAATACAAGAATTTATGTTATATTTAGATAATATTTTACACATTTCGATCTGCTCAACAGCACGACACCCCCACAAAGGTCAGTCAAACATGAAGACGTCAAAGTAAACCAAGTAGTTTCATGACACGACTCACAAAACTTAGAAATACTGATGGAATTCTTAGAGGCTGCAGAACGTGGAGTCAGTTTTCATGAAGATTATTTCTCTTCTAAAAAGACTTTAAGGTATTCTCCTATATAATATGACTGTATGACGAAATGTAAAAGTGTATAATTTGAATTTATAAAATTGTATTTTATGTTAAAGTTTTATCAGGTCGAGGCTCTAATCTAAGCCCATTTGGGTTTTTTGCCTCTTTTTTATGTATTTCTATACCTGCTTTTTGCAATATACAAAATGTAATAAATCAAAACTGAAGCATAAATAGTAGGGCTGTGAAGATTAACGCATGCGATTAATCTAAAGGAATTAACCCGTTTAAATGAATCGAAGAAACAGTCGCTCACTTCAACTCGGCGGTTCTGGCGTCCACGGCGTGCGTTATGACGCTTATCTTACGATCACTTACAAAAGAAGTAAATATTCAACAGTATTCAGTACTTTATTCTGGCTACTTAAGTGGTTTGGATCACTTTTTTACAAAAAACAGACTATTTGATCTCTGGTCCGGTGCTGTAATGCACAAATACATTTTACCTGGTAAAACCTTGCGATTAATCGTGATTAATCACAACACAAAAGTTAGATTAATCAGGTTTTGTTTGTAATTGATTAACAGCAGTAACTAATAATAAATGTTCTACATGTAGAGTTTCATGTGTGATTTCATATTGTGATTATTCCCAGATAATAAGTGTTCAGTAAAAAGTAACAAAAAAAAATTATAGCGATTAATCACGATTAATTTTTTTCAGGTTTGCGATTCATTAGTTAATTTTTTAAAATCCATTCCCGGCCCTAAAAATAGGTAACATGATGCTGCAAATTAACTTTTTTTCTCTTTTTTGAACATTTCTGCTCACTAATTTGACACTTTTTGAACATATTACAGTAAATATTATTATTTAAAGTCATCCAATAGAAAATAATATTATCTTCTGTGCTGAAGAACAGAACCAGAACCAGAACATGCATCCATGTGGCTCTCCAACATGAACCTGTTCTGTTTTTAAAGTCCAAATGTTTGTATTTTCATCAGAAAAACAGTTTTGAGTTTTTCTATGTACCTGATAGTGCACTCTGTGGCCAGTAGGTGGCGCCTGGTGTAAATCCTAGCAAGCACAGCAGACAGTTTTCAAGGTTAACAAGCAGCCAAAGCATCAGAAGACTTCCACATATGGTTGAAGCGGTTAGTGGACGGCGCCCCCGGGGGTCAGTTATAAATAGCCCAAGAGGTGAATGAACAGGAAGCGGCGGTGAAGGACGGGCGGGGACTCGCCTCTTGCAGCCTGTCGATGTAAAGTCTGCAGGTCTCCAGGTCGCAGTCGCCCCTCACCACCACGATGCCCACGGGGATGGCTGCGGAAAACACAAACACCGTCACGGCCAGCGGGGGGCGGCAGAGCGAGGCGGCGGCGGGTCGGGCTTACAGACGTCCCGCAGGCGCTCCTTGTCGAACTGCAGCCGGTCGTACTCCTGCAGGCTGATGCGGTTGACGCGCAGACGCAGGCGGTCCGGGACGGCGTGAGGGCTGGAAGGGAAGAGCAGGCGTGAGGAGGAGCCGCCGTCTGCGCACGCACGCGCACAGTCACGACGGCACATGCACGCACACTCACACATGGATCGCACAACACGTCGGGTTCAACAGGTTGGATGCAAATTTGAACTTTTATTGCAAAAATTTGTTTTTTTTACTTATAAAAGAAGAAACTAGTAACTTGTTGGAAGAAAATTAACCTTAAAAAGTCATTTTAAATCAAAAAAATCTTAAATTATGTTTGTTTTTAACTTTAAATCAAATTTTTAAGCAGAATTTGTATTTTTTAAAAGATCCAGGCTCTTAATTTGAGAACACATTTGCTTAATATAGAGAATCTGATCAAATCCTAACAGTTCAAGCGCATTTAAGGACCCACTCTGATCACTTTTGATCTATTTTAAAATGCTTTTCATGATGATTATGCAGATTTTAGTCAAATTAAGGAGGCAGAAGTTCTTCATCTCTGAGATTTGGGTGGCACGGAGCAACCCCGCCCCTCTTTTCCTCCTTATTGCTAAGAACTTGAAGTTTATGGAACATCCAACTCGTTGAAAAACAAATTTCTTTCCCATCTGCTCCTGATTCACAACGATTTGAATAAAGAAACAACAAAAATATCATTTTCGTTGGAGTGGGTCTTTAAAAACAGCAGGTCAGAATATTCAATTAATCTTAAAATGTGGATTTCTGGTCAAAAATTAGAATAGTTTGACTGTTTTAGTACTTAAATCGGCATAAATATACTTTAAGGGTTTAAAACTCCTTTTTTTTTTAGCAAAAAGACATGATATTTGCAATGTTTATAGATAATTTTGTTTCAAAACCAGAGAACTTTTTTTCTGGTCTTTTTAAGTCAACTTGACTATTTTTTTTTGGGTAGAAGCAAAGAAATAAATGTTTTAAAAGTACAAATAAATAAATAAAACTGTAAAAAATAAATAATAAAGCAGCCAAATAGACCCCATGGATTCTCCAGAATAACAATTTCTTTAAGGAATTGGTCGATTTTTCCACTTTTAACATCTTATATTTTTTTTAAATATATATTTTACATTTTATTTTAAAGAAAAATCTTTTTTTTTTATGTTTTCTGGTCTAATTGGAAACTTTTCCTTTAAACTGCTTCAGATTCATAAACACAGAAGCCTTCAGACTTCAGGCTTCACATCAAAGAGGAGATAAAAACTGGACTTTAGCTCCGCCCAGACTGGATGTGGACAGATTTTCTTGGCATGACGGCGACTGCGAAGCTTTAGTGCAGGACAGCCAACAGGAACGTTAAATCTTAACGAACCTCGGCGGGAAAATAACACGTCGACGAGAGGCAGAAGTGCGTCGAAGAACAGAAGGACTTGAACATGCCGTCATTCACCCACTCCATCCATCCGTCCATCACCATGACGACAGGAAACAGCCGCGTTTGACCAATATTTGACCACCTTCTGATTTAAAGCCTCAGCTCAGATCAATGTAAAGATAGTTTAAATGGAAATGTGATAAAAACGGCTAAAATGTAGTTTTCTTTGAACTCTGATGCTACGTTCACACCGGGGATGTGATGGGCTCGAGGATGGAGTATACATTGGACTGTTGCTGCCTCACAGCAGCGCATGGACTCATAGTTGAAAGAGATGAAATGTCTTAGTGGTGCAAATATAGTAAATCTTGCTCCAGGATTCGTCTTTTTACACTTTTTATAGTGTCATAGAGTTGGGTACAAACCACAATTATTAATTGATCAATTTTCAAACAGAAGTTTCAGGAATCAAAAATGACGCCATTCATAAGTCACTATCAAATTTGTTAAACTGTCAAAGCGTGTTCAGTGGCGGCGTGTTTTGTACATACAAACGTGATAACGTGGAGTGAGGCGTGAACACAAGAGTTTTTAACGGCGAAGCCCAAACACGGTTTTAAAGAGACTTTTATTGGAAATGGTCGTTTAAACGTGAATGTAGCACAAGAAGCAATCTACAAGCAGCCAAACGGCCCTAAAACTTTCGTAATGAAACCAGAGATTTGAACATTAAAGCTTGAAATTCACATTTATAGAGTTTTTGTTGGAAGTGGCCTCTCGAACGAGTGTTTTTAAGCTTAATGTAGCTTAAGAATTAATCGTGAAGCAATCTGTCAGAAGCGAAACGGACCTAAAAACTAAAAAGTGAACACAAGAGTTTTAACTCACATTTATATAGATTTTGATTCAGACGTTTCTGAAGCTGGTGTGAAGGTATAAGACTTAAGATGGATCTAAAAACTTGCGTAGTGGTGCATGAAAGCGGCTCCACGTTTCATATATTTTATTGAAAATGGCTGTGGGGCTGACGTGAACGTGGCATCAGAATTATGGATCTAAAGTAGCAAAAAGGACAAAAAAATTGAAGGTGAAACACAAAAGCCTGAAATGCGCTTTTACAAATGTTTACATTGACTTTTTATGCTTGATCGAGTGTTTCCGAGGTCGGTGTGAACGTAGCATAACTTCCAACAAACTAGTAAAAATAAAGGAGTAAATAAAGAGTGAAGAGTCAAATATTGGTGGAAGCAGGCGGATCCGAGCAGACGCTTTCACGCTCGTGAAGTGACAGAGGGCTGAGGTACTTACACAGAGAAGGAGTCGGGGGGAGCAGAGAGGCGGCGCAGATCAGCTGCACACACCTTCTGAATACTACGGCCGCACACACGTGCACGGACACACACAAGAAGAGAGGAGGAGGAGGAGGAGGACGGAGAGGAGGCAAGAGAATAAAAAGGTAAACAGAAGAGAAATCCAGAAAAAATCCAGGGTGTGTGGAAGGGGGAGAAAGTGAGGAAGAGGAGGGACAGACGGAGAAAGTAAGTGGACAAACATGGATAGCATAGCAGCAGCGCTAACACTAAAGACTGCAGCTACAGCAAGAAAATCACTACGGCTCTCCTCTACATGCACTACCTGTTGAACACTGAAACACCTGAGGGGGAGGGGCTCACAGGTATAGAGACATATATACATAGAGCTGTCAGTGCTGGGGGGTTAGTGACTGCACAGCAGAAGTACGGGGTCAGAGAAGCGTCAAAATGAGACGTAAATGTCGGCTTTGAATACGAATTTTTTAAATTAAAAATTAGCTACCTCGGGCTTATTGAGCCAGTGAAAAAAAGTCACATCGCTACCATCAAAAATGCCAAACTTTCTTCTTTTTTTTTTAAATTTAAATATAGCAAGATGTATTCATTTATTTTTAACTTTATCTACAAAATCTTAATGTTGCATAAATGTATTATTTCTTTGTATTATTGTTCATTAAACCGCGTTGTTGTGGCCAATGAGTGACACAAAAAATGAATAAAGTAATTAATAAAGTCGTTAAATAACAATCTGTCCTGTTCATTAGTGTCTGACTGTTCTCCACTGCAGAGGAGTCTTTTATTCCTGACGTTGTCTCTAGGTGTCGTCATTATGCATGTGCACTTTGTTAAATCAATGTTTTAGGATTCAATAGAAATGCTTGAGACTCTGTGACGCGTTTTTGACAGCAACTTAATAAGGTCAATTTTATATTTATAGCAAAGAAAAGTCGTATTCAAAACAGAAGGAAGTCGCAAACAAATCAGATATAAGTCGTTATTAAAATGGAAACAAGGAGTAATAAAAGCAGCAAAAAGTCATTCAAAACATAGAAAAGTCATATTCAAAAAAGAAAAAACTTGGTTATCAAAAAAGGAAAAGTCATATTCAAAACAGAAAAGTCGCAATCTAAGAAGAAAAAAGTTTTGTTAAAAAAGGAAAAAAGTCGTAATCAATAAAGATAAAAGTTGTAAATAAAAAAGGAGAAAAAGTCGTAGTTAAAAAGGAGAAAAGTTGTAATCAAAGAAGAAAAAAGTTTTGATTAAAAAAAAAAGTTCAAATCAAAAAAGAGAAAAGTAATCATAAAAGAAGAGAAAAGTCGTAATCCAAACAGAGAAAAGTTGTAATCAAAAAAGAGAAGAGTTGTAATTAAAAAGGAGAAAAGTCCTAATCAAAGAAGAAAAATGTCATAATCAAAAAAGATAAAAGTTGTAATAAAAAAGAGAAAAGTAATCATAAAAAAAGAAAAAATCCTAATCAAAACCAAGAAAAGTCGCATTTAAAGAAGAAAAAAGTTTTGATCAAAAAGTAGAAAAGTTTTAATAAAAAAAGAGAAAAGTTGTAATAAAAACAAAGAAAAGCCGTAATTAAAACAAAGTAAAGTCGTATTCAAATCAGAAAGTCTGAATCAAAACAGAAAAGTCGTGTCCAAAATAGAATTATCCAACCTAAAACCAAAGGTTGGATTCCTATTTTTTCCAAACCGTTCACGACTTTGTCTTTGCGCTCACGTTTCATTTTGACAGTAATCTTACTCCGTACAGAAAGTCCAATACTGCATCTCCCTCTGACTGGAGCTGATGGAGATGTGGGACACTGAGAGGAGTGAATGTCAGCTCGCTCAACAGACTGGATGAGTCACCCGGGTTTTTACAACCCTCCTGGCCTCGTCCTCCATCTGCACGTTGGTGTGTGTCGGTGTGTGTCGGTGTGACTCACTCGTTCAGCAGGGGCACAGAGGTGCGCCGCTTGCTCTTCTGGACCATGTTGGCCTGATTTCGGAGGGAGATGCGGAGCGTGGATGGAGCCAGTCGGCACGGCTCGCCGTCCACCTGCATGTGCACAAAGGGAGGTGATGATGGAGGGAAGCAGCAGGGGGCGCTGCTCTGTCAGCTGATACCTGCCTCAGCCTTCACCGCACAACCAACTCAGCAAAACCTCTGATTTTAAAGCCTCAGTCACATGCACCTGTACCCATGTTTTTGGGTTATCCGGGTCCGTCTAGGGACATAGAGAGGAGCAACTACAAACATTTTAAACAATTTTCTGACTCTACGTATAAAACCATTGAAAGTTAAACCAGGTTGAACTTTGACCCATCAGGGACAACATACCCGCATAATAAAAAGTCCAGTGATACTTTTGCTCTCTGGGTTTATGACGGTCTATGACTTTGATATTTCATGTGGGTCACCTGGATGCCATATAGAGGTTCACCCACAGTTGTGACTAAGGCTTAAAATATTTGACTAAATATTTACAATTAATATGATATAAAGTGTTTGTGAGTTGTTAATTTACAATAAAAATGAAATCAGTTGAGTATAAAACTCAAATTTATAACCACAAAGTCATCTAAAAACGCCACAGTATTTTCACAATAGTCTGTTTACAGTTGATATCCTCCAAAGTCTTGAAACTAACATTTTTTGGCTGTAATACACCAAACAGGCCACAGGGGGGCAGTGAAGCAACAGTAATGTTAGTTTTAACAATCCTGTTGAAATTCGTACATGAGTGCTGAGTGATTAACTTTGTAACACTGGAGATGTCGCCGGCTACGCCATAACAACCCCAGTTTTTAGAAACTCAAATAACGCAACTCAAACGGATTCTGACGAGATTAAAAGCTGATATGTAAAACCGCTTTTCTCCACGTCAGTCAGCTGATTTACTTTTCTACATTTGATTGGGTGTGGTCACCTGGACAGGTACAGTCTTGTAGGTGGTCAGGATGACCTCTCTACATTGGTGAAGTCTCTCTCCGTGGCCTCCGACCTGCAGCGCCGCCTGGTGGACAAAAGGGAAACTTCCTCTGTGAGTTTAATAAAACCTTTTTTTGTTTTCAGTGGTCAGAATGGTGGTTCTCCTCACCAGTGAGGCCATGGTGAAGCCGATGACCTCGATGCAGCCGTCGTCATGGCGCTGAGGCTCAAAGTCTCGGTGGTCGCCGGTGTTTCCCCACGGCATGGTGCCGGCGCAGTACCTACGCAGGTTAAACTTTTAAAGGATTTGTCTTAAAAATTCTACTTTTTTTTCTAAAATCTCCTCACCTAGGAATGTTCAGAAACACGATGCACTGAAACTTCAGCTCCTGGATTTTAGGCGTCAGGTCGGTGCCATCACACTGGACAAAAACAACCGCAGAGTTACCAGGTGTTTATCAAGCTGCACTGGCTTCTTCTAGATTGTTTGGAGCTTAAATTTTATGCTATGTTCACAGTGCGTTTAAGTGACCACTCTCAATAAAAAGATTATAAACACAAGTTCTGGGCTTCATGTTCAAAACCCTCACGTGTCGCTATGCAAATTTTTAAGTCAGTTTACAGGCATGTACAAAACATACGTTGAAGGTTAAACTTTGACCATTCGGGGACTCAGATTTGGATGTAACATTTGGGTAACATCTCCTTTTTAAGCCTCTTCCAACTTTGAGTACATGCGCTAGTATCAGGTAGCGACAGTCCAGTGTGAATACTAGGGGTGTATATTGGCATGAGTTGGGCATTACGATACATATCCCAATGTGTCTCACGATACATAGCAATATATCACAATACGATACATTTCCCAATATATCATGATACGATACATATCCCGATATATCGTGATACGAAACATATCACGATGTGTCTCACGATACATAGCAATATATCACAATACGATACATATCCCGATATATCATGATACATATCACGATATATCACAATACGATACATTTCCCGATATATCATGGTACGATACATATCACGATATATCATGATACGATACATATCATGATGTGTCTCACGATACATATCGCAAAATATCATGATACAATACATTTCCCGATATATCACAGTACGATACATATCACGATATATCATGATACGATACATATCATGATGTGTCTCACGATACATATCGCAATATATCATGATACGATACATTTCCCGATATATCACAATACGATACATATCACGATATATCATGATACGATACATATCATGATGTGTCTCACGATACATATTGCAATATATCATGATACGATACATTTCCCGATATATCATGATACGATACATATCACGATATATCATGATACGATACATTGCACGATGTGTCTCCCGATACATATTGCAATATATCATGATACGATACATATTACGCACTGCAGCTCAGTTTTCTCACACATTGAAGTAAACACATATATTACCGCTAATCGCTACAACAACGGCCTTTTTTTTCAGAGCGTTATACAATAATCGGATCCATTAGGTCACTGAACTAGAATTTACTTTTTTAGTTAAATTATTATTATAATTTTTTTACCCCAAAAACATTTGTTTTATTTGTTACAATCCGATGTTTCTAGTAAAACATGCCAAAATTAGAGCCCAATCTTTCAGTTCTGTATGACCCAACACAATAACTGACCAGAAAACAGCAGATTTACTGCTGTTTTGGTTGTAAAAACGCACTATCCAACACATTCTCACTCCCAAGTCAACACATTTTGATGTCTGGTTAAGGACCCCTCCGGTGACTTTTTGACGTTTTGGGTGTCCCCAAGTCAATTTGTTTTTTTGACGTGCTGGCTGTTCGTAAAAATAAAGGGTCCGCAACCCTGAGGGCGCAGCATTGGACACAATTCCGGATGCGGTACCCCACATGGACTGGTCCTCAGGACACCACCGGTACTCTAACCCAGCACCGGACGTGATACTGGACGTAGTACCAGGTGCGGTACTGGAACGACCCGGTACCAGAAGAGGTACCTGGCGCAAAGCGGGCCTGGATGTGGTACTGGACGCAAACCGGTACCGGGTTAGGGGACCGGTACTGTTCCAGGGTACCCTACCAGTAACCCTGAGTAACTGTTACCAGTTCACTAGAACTAGTTAGTGCTGATACTGGTCCAGGGTATCCTACCTGTACGCTGGACCCAGTATTGGTACCTTAGTACTAGGATACCGGTCCAGTACCAGGACCAGTTCTGGTTTGCGCCCCTGATGTTGGGGCCCATTGTTTAATGGGAACAGCCAGCAAATCAAAATACGTTGAGTTAAGGACACCTAAAATGTCAATTCCTTAACCAAACGTCACTATGTAACGAGTTGGCAATGCAGTTTTTCTTTTAAGATTTTTAATATTTTTGAGCTTTTATTTGCATAAATAATAATAACAATAATTTATCATGTAGCATCACATTTTTAGATATTTCTGTCTGCACTACCACTCTGATCTGACCAACGCTGTTGGGGCTTCTCGGATACATCTCTACGCTGATGATACCATCATTTACTCGTCTGTCGCTTCACCCTGCAGGATCCACCCTGTCGAGAAGTATTCCCATGACCTTTATCTGCGTCTCAACTCCAATAAAACTATTCAACTGGAATAATAGTGATTGCCAGCACTCAGAACTGGAGTTTGTTTGATAATTCTGAGCTTTTATTTGCATGAAAACAACAATTATATATTATGTTTGTTAGAGATTTCTCTCTGAACCAGGAGGCGGCATGCGGGGAGAAGAAACAAGGACATGAAACTTTAATGAATGTGGTCTGAAGCCCACAGGGGAGCCATAATACAGAAAATAAGCCGTACTGTGTCAGTTTACATTAACCAGAGACGTGTTGTTCCCCCAGTTGATGTCAGGATCTGTTAATTCCAGAAATATGCCATTTTATTTAATGGTTTCTGAGACTGAACTCTGAGCGTGAGACACCTCGGCCGTTGAATGACGGCGTGTTTAACCACCCGGCCGACTGGCGGCTCAGACGTGTCGACATGGAAGACGATACGAGCCCGGAGACAGAGCGTGTGTTGACACTCACCACCACTCTGACGTGCTTGGACAAATCCCTGGAGCTTCTCTGGAGGAAATCGGAGAAGGCGGCCTGCACACAAACACAAGCGCAGACGGACAAAGAGCCTCTTAATCAAGGAGTTCCAGTTGAGCGCCGAAGCCTCGTCACAGAGGCATGACCTCCGATCCTTCCCATCGTTTTTCCTTTCACCCCATTGAAGAATTAAATGACTTCAATTAGGAGTAAGGGCTGGATAAATGATTAAAGAGCTGATTTGAGTGACCCATAACGACACTACTTACGGATAAAGGAGGTAATAAAAAAACGTCTCCTTCATGAGGACCACACAGACCTTCTGTTTTACCACAACCTCCCCCGTCCTGCATTTTTGTTCCCCCATCGTTTACTCATCGAGCGTCCCACTCGACAGAAGGACAAAGAAGAGGAGGAGAACACGACTTTGTGTGGGGCGGGAAACTCACTCCTGCATAAAACATCTTGTTGCGGAAGCGACTGTTGAACTTCTCCGGGTTCGCCTCTGGAAGAGCAAAAGGAGAAAAAAGCAGACGTTAATGGTATTAATATATAATAAAAGCAAACAGAGAAGCAGAGAAACATTTACATACTCATGAATGAATGATTAATGCTCTGTTATTTACGGAACTGAAGTCGATGATGGAGAAGTAATGGATAAAAAAAAAAAGTCTATTATCAGAAATTAATGGACGATGTGGAGGCGTAAACAGTTTGCAAAGTCCATTCATTACTGATAATGGACATCTTGAAGGGCATTATCGCGCTTATACCATGGTCACTTAAGAAAAAATAAATATTAAAAAAAAATTAGTACTTTAATCTTGTTATTTTTTGTGTTTTTCACAAGAAGTGGACTATTTGATACAAGATGTGACGCATTGTCATGGTAACAGTTGCAAAACCTGTACTGACCTCGCTCTGCTGCAGCAGAGGAAAGTGGTTTATATGCTAAACGCCATCATTTCAATAGGAAAGTTCAGTCTCAATTTCCACAAGTAGTTTCCTATTACTTCTAACACCAACAATTCATCGACTTAATGATGGATGCACTTCTATTCCTACGATCCAACCAGATTGATTCGTCTGAGGCAAGTTATTAATCAAATCAACCTAAAGCTCTTTCAAAATGAAATAGAAAATGGATTGCCAGCTATCTCAGTAACCGTGTATAACGAGTGAAGTCAGAAAACTTTCTGTCAGACCCACTCATCATCTCGCAGGGTGTGCCTCAAGGCTCCATCTTGGGCCCGGCCTTGTTCTCCAAATACATAAATGATTTGGCCAAAACTATTGGGGCTTCTCGGGTACATCTCTACGCTGATGATACCATCAAGTACTCATCTGGCCCTTAACGTCAGAGTGGTAAAAGAGTAGTAATGGAGGGATATTAGAGGGGTTAAAGAGTGGAAAAAAGGGGTAATAGAGAGGTAACAGATGGGTAAAAGAGTGGTGATAGAGGGGTGATAGACAGGTAAAAGAGTGGTGATAGAGGGGTAAACGTGTGGTGATAGAGGGGTAAAAGAGTGGTGATA
>NC_050534.1:19377327-19381000 GCF_002922805.2 Oryzias melastigma | reverse complement strand
TCGGGTACATCTCTACGCTGATGATACCATCAAGTACTCATCTGGCCCTTAACGTCAGAGTGGTAAAAGAGTAGTAATGAAGGGATATTAGAGGGGTTAAGCAGTGGAAAAAAGGGGTAATAGAGAGGTAACAGATGGGTAAAAGAGTGGTGATAGAGGGGAAAAAGAGTGGTGATAGAAGGGTAAAAGAGTGGTGTTAGAGGGGTAAAAGAGTGGTGATAGAGGGGTAAAATTGTGGTGATAGAGGGGTAAAAGAGTGGTGATAGAGGGGAAAAAGAGTGGTGATAGAGGGGTAAAAGAGTGGTGATAGAGGGGTAAAAGTGTGGTGATAGAGGGGTAAAAGAGTGGTGATAGACAGGTAAAAGAGTGGTGATAGAGGGGTAAAAGAGTGGTGATAGAGGGGTAAAAGAGTGGTGATAGAGGGGAAAAAGAGTGGTGATAGAGGGGTAAAAGAGTGGTGATAGACAGGTGAAAGAGTGGTGATAGGGGGGTAAACGTGTGGTGATAGAGGGGTAAAAGAGTGGTGATAGAGGAGTAAAAGAGGGGTAATAGAGGGATGATAGAGGGGTAAAACAGCCACATGTGGTGCTGGAGTATCCGGTTGCAGACCTCTGCTTTAAGTAGAGTGCGAAGTTCCTGAAATTTTCTTCTATTTAAATTTTAGAATTTTTAAGAGTTTTTTAGAACCATGCAGGTCAAAAGTTAAGTCCACTAACTGTTGCTTCTAATCTTGTTGTTTTCTAATCTTTTGTTCTCTTTTCAAAAGGCCATTCAGCTTTTTTCTGCAAAACAACTGGTTCTGTCTGTTTATTTACATAATTTCATCAAAAATAATCGCAGTTGAAAAATTAAAATTCTGACATGAAATGTTAATTGGAGAGGTTTCAAACAGCACAATGTTTGAGGTTTACATATTAAATTTTGAGACTTTTTTTAAAGCTTTTCAGGGTATTATTTTCATATGAATAAATCCAATGCTTGTAAGACGTTTTAAGACCCTGCAGGAACCCTGAGAGTGGAATGGGACGATGATGGCGGCTGGAACAGACCTCTGGACTCGTGGAACTCCAGGGTGACGTGCGCGTCGAAGCCCAGGCTGAAGTAGTTGTTGAACACGTTCAGGGGGAGCTGCAGACAGAGAAAATGAGCTTCATTACAGGAGAACCGCTCCGTTTACTCACAGGTCATTTCCTGGCGCATCCCCGACCGCTCTGATGACTCAGTCTGAGCTGTAATTTGCAGCCGACTGCTGCTGTGAAAATGTCCCGCGGCTGATTTGGAAAAACATTTTTCTTATGTTGATTATTAAAAAAGTTGCAGGAAATCCTATTAAGAGTTTCAGGTAACAGGAAGTGCCTCGGAGCCCAGATCTCAATTTTTAATATCCGTAGTTTCCAAACACTTCAGATGTTGCAGATGTTTGTATCTGGAATAAGTCTTCGAAGCACAAACACCGCGATCCAAACGCCGACCTTCTGCGTGCCCTCCTCAGGCTGAGGGGAGCTCTTCTCCACTGCCAGGTTCCACCGGTCCAGCTGCACCACCGAGCCGTCCTCCACGTGACACAGAACCTTGGACACAGGTTCGTCGGTGTAGCCCTGCAGCAGGAGAAGCAAACGCTTAAGGAAAACAGGTAAAAGTTGTGAAGAATAATCCCAAAAATGATCAGTGTGTGAATGGTTAGTAAGCATAACTTTTATATTTGACGACTGAGGAATGTTAGGCTAATTTCAAGTTTAGTTTGTATTTAAGTAATGTTTTAGCTTTTTTTGTGTGTGGCTAATTTGTCATCTATTGAGGTTTTTATTACGTTTATAAAACTTTTTTTAATAATCTAATATTAGAGAGAAAAGGGTTAATTAAATAATAACTACAATCAAAATTCTGATTTTGTGTTTACTTTCTAATTTCTATAAAAAAAAACATTCTTAAGGGAGATATTCATAAATCACTTTCCTACTTAACATAAGACTTGTTCATATTTTTACAGTAAAAACCGCTCGTGGAGTTCCTCAAGGCTCCATTCTAGGCCCCTGTCAAAATAAAAGCCAAAATCACAGAAAAACATCTTTAAATCCACTCAAATCTGCATCTTTGCTCCCATTTAGTTAATAATAAGCGGCATGAATGACAGAGTCATGAGACCTGAGCTGTAAAAGGGTCAAAGTTGAGCCCGGAGGATCAAACGTTCAGGAAAAGAGCTCAGACATCCTGGAATGTGGCTGTTTCTCCACAGCAGCTCCAGCTGAAGACCTGATTTATTTTCTCCTCTTCGGAGCAGAAAATACCTGCCCGGCTATCATTAGACACCCGTCCGTGAATGAGTGGAAGGCTGTCACGTCCTGTTGCTGTTTGTGAACTCTGCAGCACCAGTCAAGGCTGGAAACTCACCCCACCCCAGTTGAGCGTCCTGGCGAGGTCATTTCCTGTTCCCAGAGGAAGCACGGCCACCGGAGGCTGAGGACTCATCTGCAGCTCATCCAGAGCCGACAGGATCCACCCCACCTACGGAGAGACGGGAGCTGCCGGAAAACCTCCACAAACGAATCGGGAATGAAACCCAGCGGACAGTCTTACGGTGCCGTCGCCGCCGCAGGCCAGGATCCTCAGATTTGGCACTTTGCGATACAACTCCAACCTGAGAGAACAAAGCGCCGTAAACAAAAGGGGGCGTGGCTCTTCAACCCTCCAAGCAGCATCCAGAGTTACTCACGCCTCTCTCAGGCCTCCCTGGGACAGGTCGAAGACTTGTCGGGGGTTCAGGATCCACATGAACATCTGCAGGAGCTTGGCGCCCTGCGATGAACACAAACACGGCGAGCATCACTGAGGGTGACGGGCATGCTGGGAAATGTTGTGAGACTCGCAGTGATGAAGACATCCTGATGAGGAGCCGGTTAAAGGTGTGCTCACCTGGTTGCCGCCACTTTTGGGATTGACGAAAACCAAGATGGGTTTCATGAGTGGCGATGGGAGGGGCTTCAACATGAACGGGCGCCATTTAGACTCCTGAAACCCCCAAAAACAGATTAAAATGTGGAAATAAAAATATATATTTAAGGTGGGCGGTGTGGATTTAAATTATTTAAAACTTTAGGGATCTTTTCTTTTTTTTTTTTTAAAAAAAAGTCTCCATTTGTGCCTGATTTGTCTTTTTTCTATTTTTAAAATTCACATCATATCAATAAATCCAGTAAGTAAAAGATTTTTAATGTGATTACAAATAAATTAATGCAAGAAGGGGTTAAATCCTAAGATTCTAGAATACCAGATTTATGTTTGATTTGCTGTAAATTAGGCTTTTTTTGTTTTATATCTTTTGTTTTTAATAAAGAATGTCTAAAAATCTCAACTTCAAAATTTGGTTTTCTTAAATAATGAAAACTTGAATGTAAATCCCTGAAAATTTGACTTAAAATCTAAAACCTTATAGTAGCTGCACATCTGCTTTTAATTTGAAAAGAGGTACATTTAAATGGAAGTTACATTTTTATTATTTTAACATATTTTGAAGAACAAAATTTTCTTTAGATATTTTGCTTTTTTATAATAAATTTTTAAAAGTTTGATGCTGAAACATTTACTAGATGATTACAGATGTGTGCATAGATGCAGGTGTAAGTGAAACGTTTTAAAGATTAAAGTTCAAAATTTATGAAAAAAAAACATTGCT